>NW_025969364.1:0-8642 GCF_021869965.1 Rhincodon typus
CAAATGCCTTTTAAGTGTTGTAACTGTACCCACATCCACCACTCCCTAGGGAAATGCATTCCACACCCGAAACCGCCAATGTGTAAAGAAAAAAATTTTGTCCTTTTAAAATCTTTCTCCTCTCACCTTAAAAACACACCCCCCAGTCTTGGGATCCCTCACTCTAGGGAAAAGACACGTACCATTCACCCTATTTATACCCCTCATTATCTCATTATAATTCTGCCAAATTTCTTTTTTAACCTTAACCATGTCGTAAGAATAAAGTATGTTTTGATTGAAGCCTAATGGTAGATCACATTCTCAAACGCAACCCCTCACACTTGTCTTTAAATGACACAAAAGTTCCAGGATCTAGGCGATCGTTGTACTATATTTTCGGGGGTGGTCGAGAACAACACATTCAAGCACTGAATGGGAATGTTACGTGGATTTTAAGAAGCAGGACTGTGCTCTCACATCAGAATAAATGTTCCAAATGCCTCAGAAGAGATTAAGAAATATATTGACGCTCCAATCCTACATTTTTTGCTTCATAACTGCCCTCTTGGGCAATTAGGGTCGGGTAATAAATGCTGGCCTAGCCAGAGATGCCCTCATCCTGTAAATGAATTTAAAAATCCTGTATGTGCCAGCCCCATAATCTTACACACCTCTATTAGGACACCCCTCTCAGCCTTCTCTGCTCTAAAGGAAACAAGCTGAGATTAGCCAGCCTCTCTTCATCGCCAAAATGCTCCATCCCATGCAGCATCTTGGTGAATCTCCTCCGTTCCCCCTCTCCCGTGCTATCACATCTCTCCAATAGATCAGAACGGCACACAGCTATCAGCCAGCCAAAGTCATAGAGTTGTACAGCGTGGAAACAGACCCTTCGGCCCAACCCATCTGTGCCGACCCAGATATGCTAAATCAATCTAGTCCCGTTTGCCAGCATTTGGCCCCTATCCCTCTAAACCCTTCCTATTCGTGTCCCCATCCACATGCCTTTTAAATGTTGTAATTGTACCAGCCCCCACCACTTCCTCTGGCAGCTCGTTCCATACACGCACCACCCTCTGCGTGAAAACGTTGTCCCTCAGGTCCCTTTCCCATCTCACCTTAAACCTATGCCCCTCTAGTTTTGGACTCCCCTACCTTGGGGGAAAAGACCCTAACTATTTACCCTATCCATGCCCCTCATGATTTTATAAACCTCTATAAGATCACCCCCAACGATCCAGGGAAAATAGCCTCAGCCCCTCGCTGTAGCTCAAATCCTCCAACATTCTTGTAAATCTTTTCTGAACCCTTTCAAGTTTAGCAACATTTTTCCGATGGCAGGGAGATCAGCCCTGTAAATCTCCAACATCAGCTCCCTGCTTTTATCACTACCACCATGAATGACAAAAGCAAGTGACCCATATACCCGCTTAACTACCCTGTCCCTGTGACCATCAGGGATCTGTGGCTAAGCTGCCTGCTGTTTCTCTGAGCGGTCTTGTGTCCTGCCAAACTTTCACAACCTGTATCGAATTATCTAACGCTTCCGGTTTCAGAAACAGTTATACCCGAGCTTGCTGGCCCTACAATGGGCGGCACGGCGGCTCAGCGGTTAGCACCACTGCCTCACGGTGCCAAGGACCCGGGTTTGATTCCACCCTCGGGCGACTGTGTGGAGTTAGCACATTCTCCCCGTGTCTGCGTGGGTTTCCACGAAGTGCTCCGGTTTCCTCCCACAGTCTAAAGATGTTTTGGATGATAATGGAATAGTTTAGGTTAGTTCTTCAGATTGTTAGTTTAGCTTCAGATTGGTTTCACAGGTCGGCGCAACATCGAGGGCCGAAGGGCCTGTACTGCGCTGTAATGTTCTATGTTCTATGTTCTATGTGCAGGTTAGGGTGGGTCGGCCATGCTAAATTGTCCCATAGCGCCCAGGGATGTGCGGGTGGGTGGTTTGGCCATGGAAAAGGCTGGGTTGCTCGTTGGGATGCTCTTCAGAGGGCCGATGGGCTGAACGGCCTGCTTCCACACTGCAGGCGATTCTGTGGTTCATCTTAGGTCGGGGTCTGTTTTCGGTGTCTCCTGTTCTCGAACTCTGTGCCTCGGAAGACAACAATGAAGGATAGGCGCAGCTTGGGATCCAAATCGGATATTCCGAATCCAGAAACTGGGAGGAAAAAGTTTATTTTCAGCTGCTTTGAAAAGCTACAGAGTGATGCTACATCCTTTAGAAACAAACTGCGAATCATTTCGAACTGAATGTTAAAATTCAGTTCAGGTTCAGAATTTGATTTCAATTGTCTCAAAACCGTTGTTGTATTTTCTTTGTAAGAACCACCCCCAGTGTGTCTACCTCCCATCTCTTGTGTTTGCAGCGTTTTCTCTGTCTCCTTGCAGAAGCTGAGCTCAGTCAGATGTGTGGCAGAGCCAGGCCTTATCAGTAATACGCACAATGGACGCTGCAAATCTGAAATGAAAACAAGTTGTTGGAGAAACTGAGCAGATCTGGCGACATCTGTGGAACGAGAGAGAGAGGAATGGGGGTTAATATTTCAAAGTCAGATTCTGAAGAAGCCATAGCAGACTCGAAGCATTAACTCCGTCTCTCTCTCTCACCACGGATCTGGCAAGTTTCTCCAAATTTTGCCTTTTAAAGTTTAATCTGATTTTTTTTTGGGCATGAGCTGGACTTGTGCAACTTCTTTTTGAATCAACGTCAACAAAAAAATACAGGACACGCAATTTCCAAGAACTGGAGTTCTTTCCCCAACCAATTTCAAGCTTCCCCAATTTGAATCCTGTTTCGCTCCTCCTTTCTCATAATCTGGTGTACTGGTAGTTCTGATACATTAGTCAGGGGTGGATCTGTCTTCCTCACATTTTACAGCTGCCTCTTACTTATCCTTAGCCGTCTTTGGGATTCCTTCTATTGTTAGCATCCTCTGGTCCATAATCTGAACTTACTTGGAGCCATAGCACGTCATACAGCGCAGAACCAACCCTTCAGCCCATCCAGTCTCTACCAACCACCTATCTACACTGTCGGAGAGGGATTTTAAATATACACTTAAAGGTAATGTCCTGAGGAGTGTTGCTGAACAGAGAGACCTTGGGGGGCAGGTTCATAGCTCCTTGAAAGTGGAGTCGCAGGTAGACAGGGCGGTGAAGAAGGTGTTTGGTACACTTGCCTTTATGGGTCAGTGAGTATAGGGAGTTGGGAGAATCATGTTGCGGTTGTACTGGACATTGGTTAGGGCCGCTTTTGGAATACTGCGGTCAATTCTGGTCTCCCTGCTACAGGAAGGATGTTGTGAAAGGGTCAGAAAAGATTTACAAGGATGTTGGAGGCTTTGAGTTACAGGGAGAGGCTGGGGCTATTTTCCCTGGAGCGTCGGAGGCTGAGGGGGTGACCCTATAGAGGTTTATAAAATCATGAGGGGCACTGATAGGGTGAATAGACAAGGTCCTTTCCCCCAGGATAGGGGAGTCCAAAACTAGAGGGGCATAGGTTTAAGGTGAGAGGGGAAAGATTTAAAAGGGACCTGAGGGGAAACTTTTTCACACAGAGGGTGGTGCGTGTGTGGAAGGAGCTGCCAGAGGAAGTGGTGGGGGCTGGTACAGTTACAACATTTAAAGGGCATCTGGATGGGGACATGGATAGGAAGGGTTTAGAGGGATAGGAGACAAATGCTGACAACTGGGGCTAGTCTAATTTAGGATATCTGGTCGGCATGGACTGTTTCTGTGCTGCACGGCTCTACGACTCTATAAACCTGAGTCTTGTGTTAAGCAACACAAATCTTTATTCAGAACTCCTTACCAAGGCAGCATAGAAGACACTGCCCCTGCTAATAAAGTACAGGATCTTTATACATATTGTGTCACAAAGCAACATTTGGAACAAGGTCAGCTGGGTGGACCTGATGGGAATATGAGTTCCCTGGCTGGGGCTGTTAACCTGGTCTGATCAGGGAGCCCTGGCTGACAGATAGAAACAGGAGGGTCAGAGGTTCCGTTCACTCTGAGAGCTGGCTCTGAGGGAGCTGGATCAGTGTCAAGGACTCTCCATGTGTAAATAAATGGTGGCTTAGTGATGGGATACCGGCCTCTGTGGAGTTATTTCACATTGATATCAGAGTTTGCCACATCCCCTCTGACCTGCACATCTAATCCTCTGCCCTTGCGTCATACTCAACTCTAGGTCCTCCTATCATCTCGTGGCGTTTGCTATCACCTTGGGCTTTCACAATTCATCTTGTATGGGACAGCACGGTCCCTCAGTGATTAGCACTGCTGCCTCATGGACCCAGGTTCAATTCCACCCTCGGACCTCTGTCTGTGCGGAGTTTGCACATTCTCCCCATGTCTGCGTGGTTTTCCTCCGGGTGCTCTGGTTTCCTCCCACGGTCCAAAGATGTGCAGGTTAGGGTGGGTCGGCCGTGCTAAATTGCCCCATAGTGCCCAGGGATGTGCGGGTTAGGGTGGGTTGGCCGTGCTAAATTGTCCCGTAGTGCCCAGGGATGTGCGGGTTAGGGTGGATTGGCCGTGCTAAATTGCCCCGTAGTGCCCAGGGATGTGCGGGTTAGGGTGGATTGGCCGTGCTAAATTGTCCCGTAGTGCCCAGGGATGTGCGGGTTAGGGTGGATTGGCCATGCTAAATTGTCCTGTAGTGCCCAGGGATGTGCGGGTTAGGGTGGATCGGCCGTGGGAAGTTGTCCCGTAGTGCCCAGGGATGTGCGGGTTAGGGTGGATTGGCCATGCTAAATTGTGCCGTAGTGCCCAGGGATGTGCGGGTTAGGGTGGATTGGCCATGCTAAATTGTGCCGTAGTGCCCAGGGATGTGCGGGTTAGGGTGGATTGGCCATGCGAAATGCAGTGTTACGGGGATGTATCGGAGGGTGGGTCTGGGTGGGATGCTGATCGGAAGGTCGGTGTGCACTCCATTGGGCCGAATGGCCTGCTTGCACACTGTGGGGATTCTATGATGATCCTATCTTATTGATCGTATTCCAGTTCTAACTGTTGTATCTGTTTGCAGACATTTGCCTGCTGTTTTTTTGACTTGCTCAATGCAAATGACATTTCAAATTCTCTCATGCATGGCACACAAGATGAAAAAGGATGTTAATCTCTGCCAAATTGTTGTAATGTTTGTAATATCAGCTCCAACATAAAGTTACTTATAAAGATTTATTTATTTGTTTGTGGGAAGTGCATCACTGGCTGGACCTAGCATTTCTTGCCCTGTCCCTAGTTGCCCCCTTGAGAAGGTGGGGATGAGCTACCTTCTTGATCCGCTGCAGTCCACCGGCTGTGAGTTGACCCACAGTGCCCCTTAGGGAGGGAATTCCAGATTTTGACCCTGAAGGAACAGCCGATGTATTTCCGACTCGTAGTCTCGGAGGGAAATTTGAAGGGGTTCGCATGTATCTGCTGCCCTTGTCCTTCTAGATGGAAGTGGTCGTGGGTTTGGAAGATGCTGTCTGAGGATCTTTGGGGAAGTTATACATAGTGATACCTAACACAATGGCTCTGCGACAAAGCTGCCAATTTCGAGAGCAGCTGCTCTGTTTAGCTTGAGTTTAGAAGCCCATAAAAACACAGCCTCTCTGTCTAACAGCTGTCATTTACAGTGTGTTCAATTTGCACGCTATGAAGATGGTTTAAAACAGAAATTTAATAACAAGATAAACTTTATTGTCGTCATTTAAAATCCTTTTTATGTTGCACCTTCAAATCCAATTGATGGGAATGAAATTCAATCCTTTTATAGAACTATCAGGTCATTAAAAGAAGTTTACTTAAGTTTTTGCAGGGCATAAAGTCTTTCTTTCCCTTGTCTTATCAATTTTCTCAGCTGTTCTTTCGATTACATTGCAAGACAGTGATTGTTTTATTCTCTGAAGGTCAGAGTGACCCTGTTTCACAATCGTTACAATTCCCCCTTCCTTGCTATTGCCTCTCGGCCTTCTGGCAGAGTTATTTTGTTTGCACTCTTCGGTTGTCCTCATCCTCCTGGTGAAGACACGCTTCGAAATGCTGATGGTGGCCGTTCAGTCTGTCAACTCTGCGCTGGCTCTACGAGGGCGCAGCTCACTCTTCGGAGGCTTGTTGTCTACTCACCAGGCTGAATGGCCTGTTCCTCACACTGCAGGGATTATAAGACCATAAGACACTGGAGCAGAAATTAGGCCATTCGGCCCAACGATTCTGCTCCGCCATTCAATCATGGCTGATAAGTTCCTCAACCCCATTCTCCTGCTTTCTCCCCGTAACCCTTGATCCCCTTGATAATCAAGAACCTATCTATCTCAGTCTTACCATAATTTGTGCTTTGAGAGATATACCTGGCGTTTTTTTTTAAAATGAAGAGTGGTTGAGACAGAGGTACTGATTCGTCTGCTCATAGCCAATAATGTGAGGCCTTGAGAATTGTAAAGTTGGAACAATAGAAGCAGGTTGAACGGGTGGGGTCAAGCTCCCGCGGATCCAGGATTTTTAGCTTGAGCTTTCTGTTGCTGCTTGCAACTGGATGTGGAAGCTCTTATTCCTCTCTCTCTCTCCGTCACAGCAAAATGCTTCCTGCTGCTAGAATTGCATGTGAGAGAATCTGTTTTACTGAATTTGCCTCTGCCAAGGGCGTTACTATATTGGCACTGTCGCTGTTTAGCAGCTAAATAATCGATTGGTTTTCCAATAGTGTTGTTATTCCAATTCCCTCTTTCTTTTATTTGTGTTTTAACTACCGTGGATGAATAAAGTGTGCCCTGGCCTTGAGACTGGCAGTTTGACCAATCAGATTGCAACGCCTAACGCTTACCTTGGGTTCCGCTACAAGGCGCGTTCTGTCGACGCAAGTTGGCTGTAACACGGCTGACGATTGGGGTTGGGGGGGACGCTGTTTCTAAAACGGTGAACTTGCGGTTGGCTGTAACGGAGGTGCCATCGGCGTGTGGGGGTCACGTGACTGTTTCGCGGGTAGGAGTCTCCACGCCAGCGTCACGTGATCGTTTTTGTTTGGCGTGAAGCGCTTTCTGCGAGAGGTACAGTACTCCGTGACGGTGATATGGAGGAGGATGACCACCCTCAACCCTTGCACTAACAACAGAGCAACCGCAAAACCCCTCGTCCTGACAATTTTTCCAGCTAAGCTGTTCAATTTACCTTTATTTCATCATTAGATACGAATTAATCCTTTGTGTTAGGCTTTTGAGTGACTTTTTTTTGGTGGTCTGCTCCAAACCCTGCGTTTCCCTGGAATTTCTATAGCGCCATTTTCCCTAATGTGATAGGGAATGCAACTCTCGTGTTATGGCAGAACAGTCTGTAAGAAAAGTTTAGGGTCTAAATTATCTTCTTACATTTTGAGGGAAGTTTGTGCTGGGCCATAACACGAATAAAAGCCTCCCTGGGCATCCTGTAGCTACTTACGGTAAAAACGTTCAGTTGCATCTCTTAATGCTGGTTCGTGGGTTACATTTATAATCGTAACAAACCCGTACAGGCCTATTTAATACGACAATTACCTAAAAGGTCTTGGTTGTTGTGAGATTGGACCGTTTTTTTCTCGTCTGTACTAAATGGCAGACTTTGTAATGCCAACCACCCCAGCAAACTGAGGCATATAAGTGGCACAGAACACCAATGCTTCACCAGAGGGGGCACACTGGCGACGTTACCCAGCAGGGTGACAAAACGTTTACAATCAAACCCACCAGCTCGGCGAGCAAGTCTACAACCCCCAAACTCCGAACGAGCTGGCACCAGGCCCTCATTGAGATTTCCTAAGGAAGTTTATCCAAACCAGTCTCTGCATCCAAATCGAATTCAGTTTCCCCATAATCCAAAGTGTTCAAAATGCTATGAATATACAAATATATGTGAAGACAGAAGTGAGATATCCACTGAACACCCCACCTATTGTCTTGGAGCTGTACAGAAACAAGCCCTTCAGCCCAACCCGTCTGTGCTGACCCAGATATCCTAAATTAATCCAGTCCCATTTGCCAGCATTTGGCCCCTATCCCTCTAAACCCTTCCTATTCATGTCCCCATCCAGATGCCTTTTAAATGTTGTAATTGTACCAGCCTCCATCACTTCCTCTGGCAGCTCGTTCCATACACGCACCACTGTGCAAGCATACACTGGCATGAAAATGTTGCCCCTCAGGTCCCTTTCCCCTCTCACCTCAAACTGATGCCCTTTAGTTTTGGACTCCCTTACCCTGGGGGAAAAGACCTTGTCTATACACCCTATCCATGCCCATCATGATTTTATAAACCTCTGTAACTTCAACCCTCAGCCTCCGATGCTCCAGGGAAAATAGCCCCAGCGTGGGTGGTATGGTGACTCACAGGACCAGGGACCCGGGATTGATTCCACCATCGGGCCTCTATCTGTGTGGAGTTTGCACATTCTCCCCATGTCTGCTTGGGCTTCCTCCGGGTGCTCCGGTTTCCTCCCACAGTCCAAAGATGTGCGAGTTAGGGTGGATTGGCCGTGCTAAATTGCCCCGTAGTGCCCAGGGATGTGCGGGTTATGGTGGATTGGCTGTGCTAAATTGTCCCCTAGTGCCCAGGGATGTGCGGGTTATGGTGGATTGGCTGTGCTAAATTGTCCCATAGTGCCCAGGGATGTGCGGGTTATGGTGGATTGGCCG
>NW_025969364.1:8742-15518 GCF_021869965.1 Rhincodon typus
GGGTGGATTGGCCATGCTAAATTGTCCCCTAGTGCCCAGGGATGTGCAGGTTAGGGTGGATTGGCCGTGCTAAATTGCCCCTAGTGCCCAGGGATGTGCAGGTTAGGGTGGATTGGCCGTGCTAAATTGCCCCTAGTGCCCAGGGATGTGCGGGTTAGGGTGGATTGGCCGTGCTAAATTGCCCCGTAGTGCCAAGGGATGTGCAGGTTAGGGTGGATTGGCTGTGTTAAATTGTCCCGTAGTGCCCAGGGATGTGCAGGTTAGGGTGGGTCAGCCGTGGGAAATACAGGGTTACAGGGATAGAGTAGGGGTTGTGAGTCTGGGTGGGATAATCTTCGGAGGATCGGTGTGGACTTGATGGGCCGAATGGCCTGCTACCACACCGTAGGGATTGTATCCTGCGGCTTTGCCTTCAAATTACAGAACGCTCTGATGTTCTGGCACTTG
Source organism: Rhincodon typus (assembly GCF_021869965.1). Lineage (NCBI taxonomy): Eukaryota > Metazoa > Chordata > Chondrichthyes > Orectolobiformes > Rhincodontidae > Rhincodon > Rhincodon typus. Next base: position 9,190 of record NW_025969364.1, read on the forward strand.
CGGCAAAGTCAGAATCAGGCAACATTGGTTCTCTCTGATGTCTTGGCAGACACAGCTTGCTCAGGGAAAGAAAAAACTTTCTTGGGAAGTTTCCCCGATCACTCGGTCAGATAGGGTTCACCCTGAACTCAACGTCACCCTGGGGAGAGGCTCTCTGCTCTCCAGCCTCAGCAGTAGATCCACATCGAAGGTTACCATTCAGTCCATCACTTCAGTGCTGGCTCTCCAAGTGCTCAGATTACTTTGGCGCCCTTTAATACCCCTCCAATCCCTCCTCACCCCTGCCGTAACCCTATACAAGTTTCCCTGGAAGGCCAGGACTGAACCTACTGCCTCAACACTCTCTGACAAAGCTGGACTGTTGTTTGATACAGAATCCACCTCAGCTCCCTGCTTTTGCATTCTACAGCCTCCTGTCCCCTTCCCTCCCCACCACGGTTAGCAAAGCTGAGGACGCTGTATGCTTTATTGGCCGGGCTGTCTCCTGAGTCTGCGCCTCTTCCTGTGCCGTCAATGTTGGCTCCAGGGGAGAAACCATTCCCATTAGAAGGTGGGAAGGGGCCAGGTCCCTACAAACAACAATGATGTCCGAAATACTGATGACGCAGCTCAACCATTGGTGGGGGGCAGCTTCCTGCTGTGTATCACCCCACCCCAGCCTCACAGGAACAGGGGCATCCCGAGAGTGTAGGGTCGGCCAGCTCGAGCACCCGGGGGTTGTGGGATGGAGGTGTTTCCTGAGGTAACGCTGAGTCTCCGTTCTACTGGCCAACAGTGAGGAGCTGGGCCTTCATGTTGCCTGGAGCTTCAGCAGGGACCTGCAAAGAGTTAAAACTGTTTGTGTTGATTTTAATCGCGTTCAGGGAAATCTTGCGTGCCAAAACACTATGTTGCAATGGGTCAGCTTCTTTTGGAGAGTGTACTTTGGACAATCAGACTGTGTATATGTGTGTGCGCGCGCATGTGTGTATGTGTGTGTGTGTGTGTGTGTGTGCTTATTGACTCGATCTCTCCCTGTCTGTCTCGATCAGTCTGTCTGTGTTGCCTTGTGAGTTGACGTGTTTGCTCTCTGTGTCTCTATCACACTCTCTCTCAGTGTTATCCTTTGCATTGGCTTGTTCTCTCTCTCCCCCTCCAACACTCTCTGTTTTCCCCTGTTCTCTCTTTGTTAACCTCTGCATTAGCTTGCTCTCTCTCTCGCTCTCTCTATCTCTCTCTCTCTCCCCCCCTCTCTCTCTCTCTGTTTTGCCCTGTGCATTCACCTGTTTTCTCTCTCTCTCTCTCTCAGTCACTGTCTCTCTATCACTCTCTTTCTCTCTCTATCAGGCTGTCTCTCTCTCTCACTCTCTTTTGCTCTCTCTATTCGTATCTCTCTCGCCATCAGGCTGTCAGTCTCTCTCTATCACACTCACTCTATCACTCTCTTTCCCTCTCTCTATCACTCTCTTTCTCTCTACCATTCTCTCTCTATCACTCTCTTTCTCTCGATCATTCACTCTCTATCACTGTCTTTTGCTCTCTATCACTCACTCTCTCTATTCTCTATCACTCTCTCTCTGTCTATCACTGTCACTGTCTATCACTCTCTCTCTATCACCTACTTGCTCTATCACTCACTCTCTCTGTCACTCTTTCTCTCTATCACTCTCTCTATCACACTTTCTCTATCACCAACTCGCTTTATCACTCACTCTCTCTCTCTATCATACTTTCTCTCTCTATCACTTTCCCAGTCTCTCTCTATCACTCGCGCTCTCTACCACTCATTCTCTCTCTATCGCTCTGTTTCTCTCTATCATTCACTCTCTATCATTCTCTTTCTCTCTCTATCACTCACTCTCTCTATTCTCTATCACTCTATCACACTTTCTCTCTCTCTGTCTATCACTCTCTCTCACTTTCTCTCTCTATCTCTCTCTCTATCGCCCTTTCTATCACTCTCTCTCTATCACTCTCCCTATCTCTCTATCACTCCGTCTCTCTATCACTCTCTCTCTCTATTACTCGCTCTTTCTATCACTGTCTCTACCACTCACTCTATCACTCTTTCTCTCTATCATTCACTCTCTATCACTCTCTTTCTCTATCACTCACTCTCTCTATTCTCTATCACTCTCTCTCTATCACTCTATCACACTTTCTCTATCACTCTCTCTCACTGTCTCTCTATCGCTCTCCCCCTCTCTCTCTCTTATCACTCTCTCACTCTCTCTATTACTCGCTCTTTCTATCACTCTCTCTACCACTCCCTCTCTCTATCACTCTCTCTCTCTCTACGACTCTCCCCCTCTCTCACTCCCCCTCTCTCACACCACTCCCCTGACACCTCCTTGTTTATTTTGCAGGGGAGCCGACAGGAGTACGGCCCTGAGCCAGGTGCAACATGGGTAAGTTGCTGTTTGTGGTGGTTTGCACAGAGCGACCATCCCTGTGCGGTTCCAGCTCTCCACCCGCTCTCACCCCTGGCCTGTGCCATGACTCCTATGGTCAGGCTGAGCGTCGTCAGCAAGGGATAGGCCCAGGTTCAGGTTGGGGGAGGGGTGTGCGAACGACCCACCCTGCTCGGTTGGGGGCTAGCACTGTGCAGATGGGCCAAATGGCCACGTTCTACATCTCTCTACCTGTGCCTTAATGACGCAGAACTGGGGTGGGTAGCGAGGGTCGGGGGGAACAGACTCTCCCTGTGATGGGGAGCATTTGGGAAGGACGGGGTGGTTGGGAGGCAGGGGGCGGGTGGGGGGGGGAGCGGTGGGTAGTGCTAACATGGAGTCGGCCGTGTTATCCTGGGTAGAAAACTCCAGAAGATTCCGGAAAAGAGAGCTTGGCAGCGTCCACCATCACAAAGGCTTTATCTAAGCTAGAAACATGTTACTGGGTGGGAGGGCAGGTCTGGGTGACGGCCGTCCTTATCGATCAGCACCTTCCTTCGAAGACAGAGACGCCCTGCATTGCTTTAGCGCCCGTCCTCAGCAGCTCCCGGAGCGTTTCAGGCCCAGTCCTCAGCTAGCTTTCGAAAAGACCAGCCCCTGCCCTAATGTGCACAGCAAGCTCCCACAGGCAGCAATCTGGCCATGTGCCACCCCCTTGCCCCACCTCCCCACCTCCCCGCACCAACGCCCTTGGTCTACCTTCACCCAGGCGCCCAATCGCAGCTCAGGGTCGTTCATATACACAGTCAAGGTGGTCACAGTTTAAAGGCTCACTCTAAAAGATGGCAACTTTAACAGTGCCCGCTCCCTCAGCGCTGACCCTCCGACAGCGCCCGCTCCCTCAGCGCTGACCCTCCGACAGCGCCCGCTCCCTCAGCGCTGACCCTCCGACAGCGCCCGCTCCCTCAGCGCTGACCCTCCGACAGCGCCTGTTCCCTCAGCGTTGACTCTCCGACAGTGCCCACTCCCTCAGCGCTGACCCTCCGACAGAGCCCGCTCCCTCAGCACTGACCCTCTGACAGTGCCCGCTCCTCAGCGCTGACCCCACGATATTACACTAGCTGCTGTTTGGTGCCCAGGGTGATTCCTCACCGATAGGAGTCCGTGTTGAGTTCGGTTTTTTGTAAGTGCAGGTTCCAGCTGTAATAAAAATCTGTAAATAGGTCAATGTTCATTTACCCTCACACTCCAAATCCCCAGGCACTCCCTCAACACCTTTAGTGCACTACCCTCCTCTCCTCCTCCTCCCACTCAGCCCACACTGCAGGGTTAGGGGTTGGGGGTTGGATTTGGGTTAGGGTTGGGGGTAGGGTTAGCGTTAGAGATGGTTTAGCATTAGGGTTAGCGTTTGGGTTAGGGGTTAAATGGGTCAGGGTTAGTATCAGGGTCAGGGTTAGGGTTCAGGTTTGGGTTGGGGTTAGGGATTGGATTAAGATTAGCATTGGGGTTAAGGTTGGGGTAGGGTTAAGGGTTAGGTTTCAGGTCAGGGTTAGGGTTAAGGGTCAGGGTTAGGGTCAGGGGTTAGGATTCGGGTCAGGGTCGGGGTGAGGGTTAGGTTTAGGGTTAAGGGTTAGAATTAGGGTTAGGGTCAGGGTTAGGGTTAAGGGCTAGGGTTGGGGTTGGGTTAGGGTTAGGTTTAGGATCAGGATTAGGGTTAGGATTAGGTCAGGGCCAGGGTTAGGGTTAGGGTTAAGGGTTAGGGTCAGGGTCAGGGTTAGGGTTAGGTTTAGAGTTAAGGATTAGGGTTAGGGTCAGGGTAAGTGTTGGAGTTCGGAGTTAAGTGCGATAGGGTGAGAGTTAAGGGTTAGGTTCAGGTTTATGGTTAGGGTTAGGACTAGGGGTTAGGGTTAAGGGTCAGGGTCAGCGTTAGGGTTAGGTTTAGAGTTAAGGGTTAGGATTAGCATCACAGTTAGGTTTAGGGTGAGGGTTGAGGGTTAGGGTCAGGTTTAGGGTTAAGGATTAGGGTTAGCGTTAGGGTTAGGGGTTAGGGTTAAGGGTCAGGGTCAGGTTTAGGGTCAGGGTCAGTGTTAGGGTTAGGTTTAGAGTTAAGGGTTAGGATTAGGATCACAGTTAGGATTAGGGTGAGGGTTAAGAGTTAGGGTCAGGTTTAGGGTTAAGGGTTAGGGTTCGGGTTAGGGGTTAGGGTTAAGGGTCAGGGTCAGGATTAGGGTTAGGGTCAGGGTAAGTGTTGGGGTTTGGGGTTAAATGCTTGGTTAAAAGTACGAAACCCTACTTCAGCCAAAGCAAAACCACTCCATCTCAGTTTGGAAATTTTCAGTTGATCTCGATCTGATTGTCTGATTGAGAGGTCTCCTCTGAGTCTGTGTAACTCCTGTCCTCAGAATTTAACCCTTTCAACCCTGGGGGAAGAAGGTGGGGGTGCTGTTCTGGTGTGCAAATGCCACCCCCACTCATGGTCAGTACATCAAATTTGTCTTGCCCATGACACCAGCGCAGTGCTCCATCTTAGCCGGGACCACCAGCAGCATTGCGCTCTACTGGAAGCGAGCTGCTCCACTGCTATCTCGTCGGGTCGCAGAATTGGTGCGGTGTGGAAGGAGCCTGTTTGGCCCATTGTGTCTTAATACTAACCCTCATTGATGTGAATGAATGCAACGTTTGTGCACAATAATGCGCTGCATTAAATATTTCTTGAACTCTCTGGTCCCGCAACACCCAAAGACCAGCTCTGACATTAGCTGGGATAATACAAGTTTTGCAGAACATCCTGCTGTAGGGAAACTTGCATCGTTCTGCCAGACGCGATCCATCTTCCTGACATGGTTACTCCGAGTTGAGTTTTTTCTTGTTTAATCCCAGCTCCTGCTTCCAGGCCAAAGTTCTATTTGTCCATAAAAATGATTTTGGAATTGGAACAAGTGTTTTTCATATCCAAGGGAGGAAAAGGGTCCAGCTGGAGCATGTGCTCCTTCGAGTAAACACTCTGGAAATATTTGGTGCATAGCCATGGTAACTAGGCTGCAAACAGAGACACAAGATGTTTTATGGTGTCAGACTCCAAATTCATGGACATGGATGAGTATAATTCCCTTGTCTGTCAACATTTATACTCCCGTAGTCAAAGGATGAGGACTCGCAATAAAATTTTATGGTTTATACACTCTCCTGTCTCACTCACGCACACACATACACCCCACACACACACATACACCCACACACACACACATACACCCACACACACACACAAACACCCCACACACACACATACACCCACACACACACATACACCCACACACACACACATACACCCCACACACACACACATACACCCCACACACACATACACCCCACACACACACACATACACCCCACACACACACATACACCCCACACACACACATGCGTGCGCACACACACACATACACATGCGCACACACACACACTCACGCTCACACATGCACACACTCACGCACATACACACACACTCATGCGCACACTTGCTCACACACACACACACTCACGCTCACACTCGCTCACACACGCACACTCGCACTCACACACACACACTCGCACATGCGTGTGCACACACACACACACATACACACACATTATGAAATAAACACTATTTTCTCTTTTGTATTCTCCCTTTCTGTTGTATTAGCAACGATTGAAAAATCTTACTCCTGCTGTTATGGTGCTCTGCCTCTGAATCATACAATCCCCTACAGTGTGGAAGCAGGCCATTCAGCCCATCGAGTCCACACCAACCGTCCAAAAAGCATCCCACCTGAACCCCAGCTCCACCCTACCCCTGCAACCCTGCATTTCCCACGGCCAACCCACCCTAACCCGCACATCCCTGGGCACTACGGGACAATTTAGCACGGCCAACCCACCCTAACCCGCACATCCCTGGGCACTACGGGACAATTTAGCACG
>NW_025969365.1:0-15516 GCF_021869965.1 Rhincodon typus
AGTGAGGTGAGAAATAAGGCAGTGAAACACGTTTGCAGGACCAGTACGGAGATAGTCTTGGACAGTCAGAGGGTCAGGTTTCAGCGAGGGCCTCTATGTAACGGGATCAGAACTGTGGGATGTCTCCACGATTAGCAGGTCAGCACTGAGTTATTGAAGCACTGTCATCAATACGGAGGCAGTGTTTGTTTCGAAAATGTCCGAATTGAAAGGACGCCACACAATTAGAGGGTCATGACTGTGACATTATGATCACCGGGTCAGTACTAAGGGACTGCCTTATTGTCGGTGTGTCAGTTCTGAGGCATTGTTCATTTGTCAGAAGGTTCGTCGTCAGGGAATGACTCATTGTCAGAGTTTGTGTTGTGAGGCAGTTCCTCAGTGTAACGGTGTGGGAATTGAGGGTTTGCTGCACAGAGAGGGTCAGTGCTAAGGTATTGCAGCTGTATCAGAGAATTAGTGCTGAGGCATTGCCTCACGATAAAGTCATCAAAAATGGGGGAGTGTGAAACGATTACAGTGTCACTAAGACATTGCAGCACTGTGACTTTGTCAGAACTGATGGACTGTTTCATTGTCAGAGGGACATTACTGAGGGATTGAAGCACTGTCAGAGCTTCAGTGCAGAGGGAGTGCTTCATTGAGGGAGGGTCACTACTGCAGGCAAGCATTACTGTCAGACAGAGCCAGTTCCTAATTATGCAGGGGTCAGAACTGGGGCAGTGCCTCATTGTAAGGGCATCAGATTTGATGGCGACCTCACATTTAGAGGGTCAGTCCTGAGGGAGGGCTTCATTATTATTGTGTCAGTACCGAGGGCACTGGCATATTGTCAACTGGTCAGTTCTGAGACAGAGTCTCTTTGTCAGTGCGTCAGCACTGAGGCTGTGCTACAGTGTAATGGTGTCAGAATGGAGGGTTTGCCACAGACTGACGGTAAGTACTGAGGTATTTCAGCTCTATCAGCGTCAGAATCCAAGCAGTACCTCATTAGCAAAAGATCACTTCTGCAGCAGTGAGAGAGGGTCAGACTGAAGGAGTGCCTCCTTGTCAGATGGTCAGTTCTGACACACCGCTCCTTTGTCAGAGGGTCATTGGTGAGGCAGTGCCTCTGAGTTATGGGATCAGAATTGTCAGGGTGCCAGGACTGAGCGAGAGCCTCATGATCAGAGGTCAACACTGAGTGAGTGTTATCAGAGATTCATTCCTGAGGGTGAGCTTCATTGTCAAAGAGTCCATTCTGAAGGAGGGCATCATGTGAGAATACTGAGGGAGATCCTTATTCTAAAACGGGAAATACAGGCTTACAGGAATAGGTTAAGGGGATGGGTCAGATGCGCTTAGGAGGGTCAGTGTGGACTTGGGCTTAATGGCCTGTTTTACACTGTGGATTGAGGTTGTGGGGATTCTATGATTCTGATGAGAGGATCAGTACTGTGGCATTTCAGCACTGTTGGAGGGTAAGATCAGGGGGAGTGCATAATTGTCAGAGTGTCAATACTGAGGCTGAGGCAGAGCCAGGGATCTATAGAAGAGTGAGCATCTGGACTGACATTCCAGTCCTGCCTCAGAACTGATCTTCTGACAGAGCTGCAGTTCCTCAGTACTGATTCTGTAATCGTGAGGCACAACCTCAATCCTGACCCCCGTTTCAATGAGGCACTGGCACAACATTGACGTTCTGACAATGAGGCACTCCCTCAGTACTGACCCAGTGACTGTAATGCACTCCCACAGTTCTGACACTATGTCAACGAGGTCTGAAGTCATACGACACCAGGTTATAGTCCAACATGTTTATTTGAAAACACACGCTTTTGGAGCCTCACTCCTCCTTCAGTCCAAAATCGACACCTCCATATCACGGTCATGAGATCTGACAGTTCTTCGGTTCCTTTGGACTAAACCGCGAATCATGTGGCCCTCCATCTATTCTGATCCCATTACATTGAGGCACTGCTTCAGAATGGACCCTTCGTACAAACCCACTGACAGTGCTGACTTCATGTACTGACTGTCTAAAATGTGAGCTCTCCCTTGATTCTGACTTTCACAATGAGGTACTCGCTCAGTACCAATGCTCTGACAGTGAAGCACTTCCTCCAAACTGACCTGCTGACAACGAGGCAGTCCCTCAGGACTAACCTTCTGATTGATCTGCAATACCTCCGAACAGATCATCTAAACGTTTGAGACCCCTTCAATTCTTACCCTCTTACAATGAGACAGTGCCTCAGTAATGACCCTCTGACAATGAGGCAATGCCTCAGAACTGACCCACTTAGAGTGCTGCACTACCACAGAACTGAGTATCGAAGCAGGTGGCGCGCTCCGATCTGACCCCATTACAGTCAGGTACTGCCTCTGTATTGAACCTCTGACAATGATGCACACCTTCCGTCCTGTACCTTTGACAAACAGGCACTGACTCAGTAATGACTCCTGATGATGAGGCATTCTATTGGGACTGAACATATGATATTAAGGCACCTGCTCAGGACTGACCATATGATAAGGAAGGATTCCCACAGTTCTAAACCACTGACTGTGCTGCAATACCTCAGGACTGACCCTCCCATCATGTGACACTGCTTCAATTCTGACATCTGCACAATGAGGCACTGCCTCAGTCCTGACCCTCTGACAATAATGCACTCCCACAGTTCTGACGCTCTGACAATGAGGCATTCATTCAATATTTACACTGTGATAGACCTGCAATATCTCAGTAATGGCTGTCCAATCAAGAGGCACATCCTCAATTCTAACCCCTTTACAATGAGGTACTGCTTCAGTATTGACTCTCTGCGTCTGTGTCATTTTCAACCCAATGTTATATGTCTTCGGAGAGTCCACAAAACCATTTTGAAGTCAAAGTAATCGTTTGAAAGATGGTTAAGTAGTAACAGTGCTGTTTTATTGGCGTTTGTAATAAATTTCAGGTAATTTTTGGATACACCAAACCGCAAAATTACAGAAGGGGAAGGAGGCCATTTAGCCCATCATACTTAGTTGTCTCTATCATCTCATGCAAAACCTTTTTCCGCCTATCACCTGCACACCATTTTCATCCAATGCCCTCTGCACGTCTCCATTGAACCTCATTCGTCACATTTATTGCAGTGCACGCCATAACCTAACTACGCACTGTGTGATAAAGCTCTTCTACGAGCAGGGACATCTTCTCCCGATCTACTCTGTTTCGCTCTCTCACGATTTCAAAAATCCTCAATTCCATCTCCTCTCAGCCTGCTATTGAGAGAGAACAGTCCCAAACTCTTCAAAATATTCTTGTATCTGAAGCTTTTCCTACCTGGAACCATTCTAGTAATAAACAGCACATCAAAGTATTTGCCTTTTTCCTATAATGTGCAGGCCACAACTGTGCAAAATACTCCAGCTGAGATTTAACTTCCCTTGCAGAAGTTCAAAATAATCAACTTCTTACTCCTATACTCTATACCCCTATAAATAAAGGCTGTATGCTTTATTTATTGCTCTCTCCATTTGTACTGCTGCCAACATTTCAACTGTGCACGTACATACTGCTATTTTACATTGGTAGGAAAAACAGTTGAAAGACAAAGTGCATCACCTTACACTTCTCCGCATTGTACCTAATCTTGCACCTATCTGCCCACTCCATCAACTTTTCAATGCACTTTAGGAGTTCCACATTATTCTTCTCACAATTTACAATTCTTAAGTTTGATGGCATCTGCAAACTTGGAAATTGTCCCCTGCACACCACGATGAAGATAATTATCTATCTGGTCAATATGGACGAGTCGGACCAAAGCGTCTGTTTTCATACTGTACATCTGCGATTCTATGACTCCATGTTCCACTGACAAAAAAGCACTTTCTCAGTAATATCCTCTGAGAACGAGGCACTCCGACACTGCTGCAAATACCTCACTACCATACCTCTTAATATGTGGCACTCCCTCAGTTCTAACAAATTGACCGTGACACAATGCCTCTGGACTCACTCTCTGATCAGTTGGCACTCCCTTAATTCCAACACCTCCACAATGAGGCACTCCCTCCGTATTGACACTCTGACTCCTGCAGATCTGACTCACTGACAGACTTGTATTGTTAGCTTTGACCCTTTAATCATTTCTCACTTCCTCAATTCTGACCCCATTACATGGAGGAACTGACTCATTATTAACCCTCTGACAATGAGGGGCCCCCTCAGTACTGAACGTCTGACTGTGTTTCAATACCTCGAGACTGACCCTCTGTCAATAAAGCATTCCCTCAATTCGACCTTCTCTAAGTGCTGCAATACCTCACGACGGCTCCTGTAATCAAGTGGCACTCCTTCAATTCTAACCCCTTTAGGATGTGGCACTGCCTCAATGTTGACCCTTTGACAATGAGGCACCCCCTAAGTACTGAATGTCGAATTTTGTGTCATACCCTCAATTCTGAACCCTTTACCATGAGGGGATGTTTACTGATGATTGCACAACCATTCGCAGCTCCTCAGATACTGAAGCAGTCCTTGTTAAAAAGCAACAAGACCTGGCTTGGGCCAACAAGAGCAAGTGACACTTGTGTCACACAATACAACCATCAACAATAAGAGACAATATAACCACTGACCTTTGGCATTCTGCAGTCTTAACATCACTGATACCCCACTATCAACATCCTGAGGGTCATCATTGACAAGAAACTCTGCTAAACTCACGACATAAACACAGTGCAAGAGCAGGTCAGAAGCTCGGAATACCACGGGGAGTAATTCTCCGGCTGACTCCTCAAAGCCTGTCCACCATCTACAAGGCACAAGTCAGAAGTGTGATGGAATAGTCCCCACTTGCATGGTTAAGTGCAGCCCCAACAGCACAAGAAGCTTTAAACCATCCAGGACAAAGCAGCACGCTTGACTGGCACTACATCCACAAATATCCACTCCTTCTACCACTGACAGTCAGTAGCAACAGTGTATGCTATCTACAAGATGCTCTGCAGAAATTCTCTAAAGATCCTCAGAGAAACCCACGACCACTTCCGTCTGGAAGAACAAGGGTAGCATATCAGAAATGCCACCTTCAAGTTCCCCTCCAAGCCAATCACCATCCTGACTTGGAAATACATTGAATGCAACTGTGAAGGAAGACAGTTATCCACCAAGAGGGAGAAAGAGAGAAAGAAAATCTGAGAGAAATTACAAATGCTGTCGCCAAACTAAATTGTAATCTTCAAATATCCTAAATAATGGCACGAGAGCAGAGAGGGGCAACCATTTGATACCCAATGTCACTATGACACAAGTTAACAGAAACATGTCACCCCCAGGACATACAGAAGAAAAATACCCTCTTCTGTAAATAATACACAAGATTTATCTGTTCTCGTGATGGCAGGCATGGTCTTGTTGAAGAAGGTTCTTTCTGAAAGATGGCTCCTTCACCACCACTCTGTACCCAGCATGGGAGTGTGTGTGTGGTGGGGGTGGCTCGGGTAATGATGATCTTCTGTTTCCTTCACTGGCTGAATGTTAAAAAGAATGCATCAGTTCGTCAAGTGACCAACTCCCCATGGGAATGGCGGGGAGGAGGATTGGAAGAGGTGAAGGGATAATTGTGCGTTGAGAAAACCATCCAAATTGGGGGAGTTATGTTTGAGGCTAATACTGTCAGAATTCTGTTGGGTCGGGTAGAGGACGAGGAAAGATGCAGCAACTGTCTGCTCATGTTGTGGGATACTGTTGCACCTGTCAGAGCAGGACATGGAGAGGAAGCAACATAATGAATGCATATGGAACTGAAACATCAAATTTACAGGGCAACAACTGTTCCACCTACAAGGACTTGGTGCAACTGCCTCAACATCTGAGCAGACCGGCAAATTCCAGTAGAGGTAGTCACTCGGCAGACTTCTCATTATTCAGAAGGCGAAGGACAACCTGAGCTTCTGAATCTCTCCACATTAAGACACAAGGCGTGTGATGGAATATTCCCCACTTGCCTGGACAGGTGCAGCTCCAACAATACAAGAAGCTCAACACTGTTCAGGACAAAGCACTTGATTGGCACCACATCCACAACATTCACTCCCTCCACCACCAACACTTAGTCGCAGCAGTGTGTACCATCTACAAGGTACACTGCATAAATTCCACCAAAAATCCTCAGACAGCACTTTCCAAACACGTGACTGCTTCCATCTGGAAGGACAAGGGTAGCAGATACATGGGAATACCACTCACTACAAGATCCCCTCCAAACTTTAAATATGTCACCAGTCCTTCGCTGTCGCTGGGTCAAACCCCTCGACCTCCATTCCTCACAATATTGTCATTCCGAGCAGCACAGTGGCCAGTGGTTAGCACTGCTGCCTCACAGCACCAGAGATCTGGGTTCAATTCAGTTTCAGGTGTCTGTGTGTGTGGGTTTGCACATTCTTCCCATGTCTTTGTGGGTTTCCTCCAGGTGCTCCGGGTTCCTCCTACAGACTAAAGCTGTGTGGATTAAGTGAATTCGCCACGCTAAATTGCCCATTGAGTCCAGGGATGAGTAGTTATGTGAATTATCCATGGGAAGTGCAGGGTTACAGGGCGAGGGTGGGGCGGTCAGTCTGGTGGAATTCTTTTTGGAGTCATTATGGACTTGTTGGGCCAAATGGCCTGTTTCCACACTGTAGTGATTCTAATAATTGTGGGTCAACTGTGAGCAAAAGGACTGGGATGGTTCAAGAAGGCAGCTCAACACGACATTCTCATGGGGCAATTAATGGCAGCCAATAAAGCTGGACCAACCAGCGATCTTTAGCTCTCACATATGATTTTAAAAAACCCTGAAGTCCTCAAACATGGGGTCATTCCAGTCAATTTTGACTCCTTTCTTTCATAGAAACATAGAAGAATAGGAGTGAGCATTTCTCGCCTGTTCCACCTTTCAACATGTTCATGGCTGATCATTGATCTCACACTGTTTCTACCCACTGTCTTTGTTCTCTTTAGCCCTAAGCACCATGCCCAATTTCCCTTTGAAAAAAGTCAATGGTTTGACCTCAACAGTTGCCAGACAGAATTCCACAGGTTGACCTCTGTCTGGGTGAAGACATTTCTCCTCATTTCCTAAATGATTTCCTTTCCTCCTTGACTCTAAGCCCTATTTCTAGACTCCTAAGTCATTGAGGACATCCTTACTGAATCTACCTTGTCCAGTCCTCTTTAAATTTATAGGCTTCCATCAGATGCCCGTTCTTCTTTTAAACTCCCACGAATATAGCCCTGACTGATCCAATCTCCCTTCATCTTTCAATACCACCATCCCAGAAATCAGTCTGGTAAATCTTTCACTCACTATCACTATAACCAATCCATGAATCCCCTCAATAAGGCAGCCAACAAACCATCTGCCTTGTTCACCACCTGCAATAGGGTCAGCGTCAGGGTCATACTTGCTTTCAGCGACTGGTACAAGGACACGAAGGTGTCGGTGCACCCCTCCCTTTCCCAATCGATCACCCTTCAGATAATAAATGGCTTTTCAGTTTTTGCCCCTGAAGTAGATAACTTCAAATTTATCCGAGAGATGCTTCATCTGTTACATACTTACCTACTCATCAACTCAACTGAACCTGCCCTGAGAGCCACCATATCATGGCCCCAACAGACAGGGTAACACACAGAGCCAAGACTGAGGAACAAGCCTCACACAAGACTTCGTGCAAGGCTCAACAAAGATGGTATACCCAGAAACAGCCTTCCAACCTCAGGTATACACCAGGTTAAAAGTAGAGAACTATGGACGAAGAAAGACCAGGTGTTCGGCAACTAATTAGTCACTAGGAACCATGTGACCACGAGTCCGTGTCCAAACCCCACGTGAGCAAAAGGGGGCGGGCGCGACAGTTTAACCAATCAGATGAAAAGGTCTGTGGCATGAGCCCCGCTTAAGAACGACAGAGTCTCACCCGTGAGGACTGGGGCGACGCCCATGACGTGCGGTTGCTCCAGTCAGCGGAGGCAGGGGAAAGACTGAATTGAGAAGGAACTTCTTCACCCAGAGGGTTGTTAATCTATGGAATTCCTTGCCCAGTGAAGGAGTTGATGCTACTTCAGTAAACGTTTTTAAGGATAAGGTCGATTTTTTTTTAACAATGCAGGAATTATCGCATACGGTGAGAACACGGGTAAGTAGATCTGTAACCACGAAAACATCAGCCATGATTTTATTGAATGGCTGAGCAGGCTTGAAGGGCCGGACGGCCTACTGCTGCTCCTAGTTCTTATGTTCAGACCACGACCACGACCACGCCCACACCAAGGAAAGAGTGCCAGCGGAGGTCAAGATAGGTGCGTGCCCCACGCAACCGCGAGGTCTCTTGTTTTCAAATTCTGAACCATCACCAAAAGTAGCGACACCGTTCCCCGCACCCCACCACCTCGATAATGCGGCCCCTCCCTCGGCACCGACCACCACACCCCGCTCTGTGGAAAGAGGAAGTTGCTGTTTTGAGTCCAGTGAAACGTTTTGCAATTGAAGTGAAGTGGAAATTTGATGGATATAATCCTGTCGAAAGCGGATAGAGAAATATATGGAACAGAAGGGATTATTAGCGTATATCAGAGAGTGAGGGGGTTTGCAGATCAAAGTGTGCCAACGAATAAAAGGGGAAAGAGAGTGGTAAAGGTTGCAGAGGAGAGACAAAGCATTGCTCCAGAGCAGGTGTTAATGGTAGAATGAAGATCTGATTGAAAAGGAAATAAAGCATGAAGACAGGATGCAATCACTCGGGGAAAGTGTATCCAATCAGAGGACTGTGTTAATGGGTGTAAAGCTGTTGAACTCAGTTTTGACTGTAGACCAATGTTTTGTCTCTTCTCAACAAACATTACCACTGCCTTTGTGTTCTGTGGAAGAGTCACCGGACCTGGAACTTTAACTCTGTTTTTTTGCCTCCACAGACGCTGCCAGACCTGCTGAACTTTTCCAACAGCTTCTGTTTTCGTTACCTTTGCCTTTGCTTTGAGTTCAATGGTGAATTTGGTCTTTAATCTCCCTCACCCTCTAACTTTGTATTGACCTTTTAGCCCACATTCCTGTCTCCCCCTTTCAACAGCACAGAACATTGAACATTACAAAGAACATTACAGAGCAGTACAGGCCCTTCGGCCCTCGATGTTGCGCCGAAACCAATCTGAAGCCCATCTAACTATCTAAAACACTCTCACATTTTATTTTTTACTGCAATTGAGTTTAAAGGCAGGGACACAAATTTCCAAGGATGCTTCCACCTCCTGGATGCAGTGCTACTGTCATTCTGCTCAATTTCCTTTCCTCCCTTTCCAGGGTCCTCATGTCCTTCCTAAAATATGGTGTTCAGAATTCACTATGTACTCAACTGGAGCTGACAGCACTACTTTATAAAGGTTTAGCATCACGTTCATGCTTTTTTACTCTCATCTTCCAGTACTGAAGCCCAGAGTCCCACTGACAGTGCTTAATTATCTCAGTACTGACCCTCTGACAATGAGGCTCTCCCTCAGTACTGATCCTCTGACAGTACTGCACTACTTCAGTTCTGATCCTCTAATCATGTGGCATACCCTCAATTCTGACCCGCTTAGATTGAGGGACTGCTTCAGTATTGACCCTCTGACAAAAAGGGACTGCCTCAGAACGGTCCTTCTGTCAGTGCTGCACGACTTCCGTACTGACGGTATAAGCGTGTTGCATTCCGTCAATTCTGACCCTATTACATCCGTGCAGTGCCTCACACCAGATCCTCTGACAATGAGGCAATCCCTCAGAACAGATCCTCTGACAAAGAGGTACTGCCTCAGAACTGACCGGCTGACAATAAGGTACTCCTTCAGTCCAAACCCTTTGATAATCAGTCCCTCCCTCAACCCTGACCATCTGACAGTGCTTAATTTCCTCAGTATTGACCATCTAAACTCCTTAGATTCTAATCCCTTTGCAAATGGCAATGCCTCAGAACTGACCCGTTGAAAATATGGCATTCCCATCATTCTGACCATCTGAGAGTGCTGAATTACCTCAGTACTGACACTCTCACAGTTCTTCAATACCTCAATAATGAGCCCCTCACATTTGACACTCCTTCTATTCTGACTCCATCACATTGACTACTGCCTCGGAATGGATCCTCTAACAACGAGTCTCTCCCTCACTGCTCACCCTCTAACAATGAGACACTGTCTCAGAACTGACCTCGTGATAATAAGGCACTCCCTCTATGCTGATCTGCTGATTACGGAGCCCTTCCTCAGTAATGACCCTGTAAACATGATGAACTTGCTCAATTCCGACCCCCTTAAATGAGGCACAGGTTCAGCATGCAACTCTGACAATAATGCGCTCCCACAGTTCCGATCCTCTGACACTGCCACAATACCTCAGTACCGACTCTCTAATTGTGTGGCGCTCCCCCAGTTTTGACCATTGAATCAGTATTGACCCTCTGACTATAATGCACTCTGAAGTTCTGACCGTCTGACAGTGCTTCAATACCTCAGAGATAACCCACTGATCATATGGCCCTCCTTCAATCCATCCCCATTACATTGAGGCACTGCCTCAGAACAGACTCTCTGACAATGAGGCACTCCCTCAGTGTTGACTCTGTAACAATCCTCAGAACAGATTGACACCCTTACAAAGAGGCACTGCCTCTGTACTGACCCGCTGACGATAAGGACCTCCCGCAGTACTTACCCTCTGATAGTGCTGCCGTCCTCAGTATTGATCCTCTAAATGTGATCCTTTGAATTCTGATCTCATTACATTGAGGCACTGCCTCACGATCGACCCACTGACAGCATCTCATCAGGTAAATGAAGTGTATACTGGGTGACCGCTTTGCAGAACAGCGAAAGACACTCTGACAAAGAGACACTGCGTCAGAACTGACACTTTGACAATGTGGCAGTATTTCAGGGCTGTCCCTCCAGTCGTGAGGTACTGCCTCAGAACTGACCCTGTGGTGGAGCTGATGTACCTCAGTACTGACTCTTCAATTGTGAGGCACGCCCTCAATTCTGACCCCCTTACAATGAGGCACTGCTTCAGAATTGACCCGCTTACAACTCCTTCAGTAATGACCCTCTGATAATGAGGCCCTCCATCAGAACTGATTCCCTCTCAATGGTTGACTCCTTCAAGACTGATTCTCCAGAAATGACATGATAGCCCTGCAAAGGGAGTCATTGTCAAGGAAGCACTCCCTCAGTACTTAACCTCTGACAGTTCTTCATTACCTTAATACAGACCCTCTGACAATGATTTACTGCCTTAGTAGTGACGTTCTGACTGCAATACCTTACTACTGACCTTCTAATCATGTCATCCTCCCTCAATTCTAAATCCATGACATGGAGGCACTGCCTCAGAACTGACCCACTGACAATAAGGCATTCCCTCAACAATCCTCTGACAGTGCTACACTACCTCAGTACTAACTCTGTGTTGTGAGGCCCTTCCTTAATTCTGACCCTACTAAAATGAGGCACTAACTCAGTATTGACCCTCTGACAAAGTCGCACTGCCTCACAATTGACCTACTGACAATGGGGCACTCCTTCAGTGCGGACCCTTTGATAGAGGTTTGATATTGGGAGAGTACTGCACTGCGAACAAGTCAATATTAAGGGGATGCCACATTCTCGATGGCCAATACTCAGGGAGCGCTGCACTGTTGGTGGGCCAGCATTCAGGGAGTGCCACACTGCTTGTGGTTAGATAATAAGGCAGTATTGCACTGGCAAAGAGTTCGCACCGAGGGAATGCTGCACTCTCAGTTGGTCAATATTAAAGTAATATTTCACCCGCAGAGCTTTGATATTAGGGGAGTGCTGCACTGTGAACAGGCAAATATTAAAAGAATGCTGCACGATCAAAGGGTCCATATTAAGGGAGTGCTCAACTATCGAAGGTCAATATTAAGGAAGTAGTGCACTGTCGGAGGGCAACTATTAATGGAGTACTGCAACTTCAGCGAGTGAGTGCTCAGGCAGAGCAGCACAGCAAAGGATCAGTAATGAGAGAATGCTCCATCTTCAAAGATTTAGTACAGAAGAAGTGCTTAATCAGAGAGTTATTTCTGCGGGAGTGCTGCATTGTCAGGATATCACACTGAGGGAGTATTACACAATCAGAGGTCCAATATTAAGGAAATAGTGCACTGTGTAAGGTTGATATAAACGGAGTTTTGGACTGTCAGAGGATTAATGATGTGGGAGTGCTGAAATATCACAGAATCACTCCTGAGAGAGTGCTGCACGTTCAGAGAGTTAGTACTGAGGGAGTGCTATAATGTCAGAAGATTGATATCAAGGGAACGTTGCACTGCCGAAGGATCAGTCGTGCAGTACGGTCAAAAGGCCAATATTGAGGGAGTTCTGCTGTGTCAGTGAGTCAATATGACGGAATTGCTACACTATCAGCGCATCAAGGTCAGACGGTCAGCACAGAGGGAGTGCTACACTGTTGCAGGGCCAATATTGATTTTGTGCCACACTCAGAGGATCATCTTGTTGGAGTTCTGCACTGTCAGTAGTTCAATTGTAAGGGAGTGCCACACTGGCAGTGGGTTAATATTAAGGGAGTGCTGCACTGTCAGAGGGTTAAAGATGAGGGAGAGCTTCCCTTTGCGGGGGTGAGTACTGAAAGAGAACCGCCCGTCAGGGGATCAATATTAATGTTGTGCAGTCAGTACAGAGGGAGTGCTGCACTGTCGGACGGTCAAAAAGAATCATGTTGCTACACTATCAAGGAGTCAATGATGACAGAATGCAGCACTGTCAGAAGATCAGCAGTGAGGGAAAACTGCATTGTCAGAGTGTCTTCATCAAGGAAGTGCCACGCTGTCGGAAGACCAATATTAAGGGAGTGCTGCTCTGTCACAGGGCCAATATTAGGGGTGTGCTGCACTAACAGAGGGTCAGTGATGATTGAGTGCTGAACTGTTGCAGAGCCAGTACTGAGGGAATCCTGCGTTGTTACAGTGTCATCAGTGAGGGAGTGCTGCACTGTTGAATAGCCGATATTAAGGGAGTGTGACACTGTCAGAGTGTCATTAATAAAGGTGTGCTGCAGTATCAAAGGGTGAGTAATAAGGGAGTGCTGCACTGTCGGAGGGTCAGCACTGAGGTGGGCTGTACTGTCAGATAGTCAATATTAATGCAGTGCTTCACTTTCAGGGGTTTGTTATTAGGGGAGTGCTGCACTGTGAGGCTATGGTTAGTGTCGGATGAGGCTAGCATTGGGGCTGAGGCTTATGGTTTGGGTTAGGCTTTGGGCTCTAGTTAGGCTTCGGGCTTACGCGAGGGTTAGCTTTAGGGCTGAATCTAGGGTTAAGGTTCGGGATATTTCTGAGAGTAGGGAGAAAGAAAGCAGCTTCGCATGCCCAGAGACGGAGGGAGAGCAACTGCGTATTCTGCAGGTGACACGGGATGTATTGTAAACTTAACAGGTCAAATAGTATTACAGATTCATATGATCCCATTACCAGGAGGCACTGCCACAGAACTGACCTGCTAACAATGAGGAATTTGCCTCGTCCAGGCAAGTATTGAAGCACGGTCAAATGGGACAGAACTGCTGGAGAGCATTATAATCAGAGAGTCAATACTGAGGTAGCTCCTCATTGTAAGAGGGTCAGAACTGAGGAAGTGCCTCACATTTATAGGTTCTGTAATGAGGTAATGCAGCAGTACCAGAGGGTCAGAACTGTTGGGGTGCATTATAGTGACACGGTCAATACTGAGGTAGTGTCTTATTCTCAAGGGGTTAGAATTGTGGGAGTGCGACACGATTGCAGCACTGTGACAATTTCAGACTGAGGCACTCCCTCATTGTCAGATAATCAGTACTGTCAGAGCTTCAGTACTGAAGCAGTGCCTCATTGTCAAATGGTCCGCACTGAGGTATTGCAGCAGTGTCAGTGGGTCTGAACTGTGGGAATGTATCAGTCATAGCGTCAAGACTGACGCTGAGCCTTATTCTAAATTCTTATTGGGGGAGTGCTACAGAACTAAATTACATAATTTTTAAAAATGAGGCATCGGCTGACTGTGATCCTCTGACAATTGAGCACTCCTTCAGTACTGACACTGCAACAGAGAGGGACAGCCTCAAGCCTACCCTCTGACAATGAGGCATTCTCTCAGGACAATAATCTTTAATTGTAAACTAATCTGCAATACTATCTGACGTGTTAAGTTTACAATAAATCCCGAGTCTCCTGTGGAATACGCAGTTGTCCTCCCTCTGGTTCTGTCTCTGAGTATGCGAAGCTGCTTTCTTTCTCCCTGCCCCCAGAAATAACCCTACCCCAAACCTTAACCCGAGATTCAGCCCTGACGCTAACACTTGCGTAAGATCTGATCCGAGCCTCAGGCCAAACCTTAACCCTCACCTTCGCCTCAGGCCGAACACAAACCATAACACTCAGCCCCAGCGCTGACCCTAACCACACCTCTAACGCTAGCCTCAACCCTGCCCAAAAGCTCTCAAACACCGAGCCCCCGGTAAATACACCCTCAGAAACCCCTTTCAATAACCCTTTAAATGAAATCAAACACATATCACCCAGGAAGTAGAAAGTAAAACACAGGGCTCCCTCTAAATAAATCCGAAAACACTGAGCACCTGTAATTGCACCCCACACTCAGCCCACCTGTAAATTATCCGTAAGACAGGGCCCCTGACAAATAAACTTTGGGAAGATAGACGTACCTACAAATAACTGTCATCGGTAAATAAACCCGAAGACAGAGACGCCTTTCGGTAACCTGTAAACACAGATCACGATAAATAATCCCTAAAACACCGAGCATCGTGTACAGGTACCCGAAATACCAGACATCCCTGTAAATGAACTCTGAAACACACAGCCTCCTGTATATATCCTCCGACGCAGAGTCTCATTTGAAAAAATGCTAAAAACAGAGCGCCCTGTAAATACACCCTTAAGCTCAGAGACCCCTTTATATATAACCGAAGAAAGGTCGCTCAGGAAATTAAATGTAAAAGACACAGTCCCCTGTATGAAACTATGAAACACCGAGTCCCCTGTAAATAATGTGTAAAATATAGAACTCCCAGTAAATAAACCCTGAAACAGTGTCCCCTGCAAATCCTCCGTAAATCTAAGCCACCTGTAAATAAATTCTCAGAGGCGACCCTAAACCACGGAGCCTCCAATTAATAAAGCCTAAAACGCAAGCCCACTGTAAATCAACACTAAATAACACAGTCCCCAGTACAGCACGGCGAATTGTTTGGATTGAGATAGTACTTCATAGTCTGAGGCAATGCCTCTTTGACAAAGAGTCAGTAATGGGGAGGTGAAATGTTATCTGATGATCATTCTTCAGTTCGCGCTTCATTGCAATAGGGTCAGAAATGAGGGAGCGCCTCATTGTACTTGGGTCAGGACTGAGGGAGCGCCTCATTGTCCGCGGGTGAGAACTGAGGGAGCGCCTCATTGTCAGCGGGTCAGGAATGAGGGAGCGCCTCATTGTCA
>NW_025969366.1:0-15516 GCF_021869965.1 Rhincodon typus
AGTGAGGTGAGAAATAAGGCAGTGAAACACGTTTGCAGGACCAGTACAGAGATAGTCTTGGACAGTCAGAGGGTCAGGTTTCAGCGAGGGCCTCTATGTAACGGGATCAGAACTGTGGGATGTCTCCACGATTAGCAGGTCAGCACTGAGTTATTGAAGCACTGTCATCAATACGGAGGCAGTGTTTCTTTCGAAAATGTCCGAATTGAAAGGACGCCACACAATTAGAGGGTCATGACTGTGACATTATGATCACCGGGTCAGTACTAAGGGACTGCCTTATTGTCGGTGTGTCAGTTCTGAGGCATTGTTCATTTGTCAGAAGGTTCGTCGTCAGGGAATGACTCATTGTCAGAGTTTGTGTTGTGAGGCAGTTCCTCAGTGTAACGGTGTGGGAATTGAGGGTTTGCTGCACAGAGAGGGTCAGTGCTAAGGTATTGCAGCCGTATCAGAGAATTAGTGCTGAGGCATTGCCTCACGATAAAGTCATCAAAAATGGGGGAGTGTGAAACGATTACAGTGTCACTAAGACATTGCAGCACTGTGACTTTGTCAGAACTGATGGACTGTTTCATTGTCAGAGGGACATTACTGAGGGATTGAAGCACTGTCAGAGCTTCAGTGCAGAGGGAGTGCTTCATTGAGGGAGGGTCACTACTGCAGGCAAGCATTACTGTCAGACAGAGCCAGTTCCTAATTATGCAGGGGTCAGAACTGGGGCAGTGCCTCATTGTAAGGGCATCAGATTTGATGGCGACCTCACATTTAGAGGGTCAGTCCTGAGGGAGGGCTTCATTATTATTGTGTCAGTACCGAGGGCACTGGCATATTGTCAACTGGTCAGTTCTGAGACAGAGTCTCTTTGTCAGTGCGTCAGCACTGAGGCTGTGCTACAGTGTAATGGTGTCAGAATGGAGGGTTTGCCACAGACTGACGGTAAGTACTGAGGTATTTCAGCTCTATCAGCGTCAGAATCCAAGCAGTACCTCATTAGCAAAAGATCACTTCTGCAGCAGTGAGAGAGGGTCAGACTGAAGGAGTGCCTCCTTGTCAGATGGTCAGTTCTGACACACCGCTCCTTTGTCAGAGGGTCATTGGTGAGGCAGTGCCTCTGAGTTATGGGATCAGAATTGTCAGGGTGCCAGGACTGAGCGAGAGCCTCATGATCAGAGGTCAACACTGAGTGAGTGTTATCAGAGATTCATTCCTGAGGGTGAGCTTCATTGTCAAAGAGTCCATTCTGAAGGAGGGCATCATGTGAGAATACTGAGGGAGATCCTTATTCTAAAACGGGAAATACAGGCTTACAGGAATAGGTTAAGGGGATGGGTCAGATGCGCTTAGGAGGGTCAGTGTGGACTTGGGCTTAATGGCCTGTTTTACACTGTGGATTGAGGTTGTGGGGATTCTATGATTCTGATGAGAGGATCAGTACTGTGGCATTTCAGCACTGTTGGAGGGTAAGATCAGGGGGAGTGCATAATTGTCAGAGTGTCAATACTGAGGCTGAGGCAGAGCCAGGGATCTATAGAAGAGTGAGCATCTGGACTGACATTCCAGTCCTGCCTCAGAACTGATCTTCTGACAGAGCTGCAGTTCCTCAGTACTGATTCTGTAATCGTGAGGCACAACCTCAATCCTGACCCCCGTTTCAATGAGGCACTGGCACAACATTGACGTTCTGACAATGAGGCACTCCCTCAGTACTGACCCAGTGACTGTAATGCACTCCCACAGTTCTGACACTATGTCAACGAGGTCTGAAGTCATACGACACCAGGTTATAGTCCAACATGTTTATTTGAAAACACACGCTTTTGGAGCCTCACTCCTCCTTCAGTCCAAAATCGACACCTCCATATCACGGTCATGAGATCTGACAGTTCTTCGGTTCCTTTGGACTAAACCGCGAATCATGTGGCCCTCCATCTATTCTGATCCCATTACATTGAGGCACTGCTTCAGAATGGACCCTTCGTACAAACCCACTGACAGTGCTGACTTCATGTACTGACTGTCTAAAATGTGAGCTCTCCCTTGATTCTGACTTTCACAATGAGGTACTCGCTCAGTACCAATGCTCTGACAGTGAAGCACTTCCTCCAAACTGACCTGCTGACAACGAGGCAGTCCCTCAGGACTAACCTTCTGATTGATCTGCAATACCTCCGAACAGATCATCTAAACGTTTGAGACCCCTTCAATTCTTACCCTCTTACAATGAGACAGTGCCTCAGTAATGACCCTCTGACAATGAGGCAATGCCTCAGAACTGACCCACTTAGAGTGCTGCACTACCACAGAACTGAGTATCGAAGCAGGTGGCGCGCTCCGATCTGACCCCATTACAGTCAGGTACTGCCTCTGTATTGAACCTCTGACAATGATGCACACCTTCCGTCCTGTACCTTTGACAAACAGGCACTGACTCAGTAATGACTCCTGATGATGAGGCATTCTATTGGGACTGAACATATGATATTAAGGCACCTGCTCAGGACTGACCATATGATAAGGAAGGATTCCCACAGTTCTAAACCACTGACTGTGCTGCAATACCTCAGGACTGACCCTCCCATCATGTGACACTGCTTCAATTCTGACATCTGCACAATGAGGCACTGCCTCAGTCCTGACCCTCTGACAATAATGCACTCCCACAGTTCTGACGCTCTGACAATGAGGCATTCATTCAATATTTACACTGTGATAGACCTGCAATATCTCAGTAATGGCTGTCCAATCAAGAGGCACATCCTCAATTCTAACCCCTTTACAATGAGGTACTGCTTCAGTATTGACTCTCTGCGTCTGTGTCATTTTCAACCCAATGTTATATGTCTTCGGAGAGTCCACAAAACCATTTTGAAGTCAAAGTAATCGTTTGAAAGATGGTTAAGTAGTAACAGTGCTGTTTTATTGGCGTTTGTAATAAATTTCAGGTAATTTTTGGATACACCAAACCGCAAAATTACAGAAGGGGAAGGAGGCCATTTAGCCCATCATACTTAGTTGTCTCTATCATCTCATGCAAAACCTTTTTCCGCCTATCACCTGCACACCATTTTCATCCAATGCCCTCTGCACGTCTCCATTGAACCTCATTCGTCACATTTATTGCAGTGCACGCCATAACCTAACTACGCACTGTGTGATAAAGCTCTTCTACGAGCAGGGACATCTTCTCCCGATCTACTCTGTTTCGCTCTCTCACGATTTCAAAAATCCTCAATTCCATCTCCTCTCAGCCTGCTATTGAGAGAGAACAGTCCCAAACTCTTCAAAATATTCTTGTATCTGAAGCTTTTCCTACCTGGAACCATTCTAGTAATAAACAGCACATCAAAGTATTTGCCTTTTTCCTATAATGTGCAGGCCACAACTGTGCAAAATACTCCAGCTGAGATTTAACTTCCCTTGCAGAAGTTCAAAATAATCAACTTCTTACTCCTATACTCTATACCCCTATAAATAAAGGCTGTATGCTTTATTTATTGCTCTCTCCATTTGTACTGCTGCCAACATTTCAACTGTGCACGTACATACTGCTATTTTACATTGGTAGGAAAAACAGTTGAAAGACAAAGTGCATCACCTTACACTTCTCCGCATTGTACCTAATCTTGCACCTATCTGCCCACTCCATCAACTTTTCAATGCACTTTAGGAGTTCCACATTATTCTTCTCACAATTTACAATTCTTAAGTTTGATGGCATCTGCAAACTTGGAAATTGTCCCCTGCACACCACGATGAAGATAATTATCTATCTGGTCAATATGGACGAGTCGGACCAAAGCGTCTGTTTTCATACTGTACATCTGCGATTCTATGACTCCATGTTCCACTGACAAAAAAGCACTTTCTCAGTAATATCCTCTGAGAACGAGGCACTCCGACACTGCTGCAAATACCTCACTACCATACCTCTTAATATGTGGCACTCCCTCAGTTCTAACAAATTGACCGTGACACAATGCCTCTGGACTCACTCTCTGATCAGTTGGCACTCCCTTAATTCCAACACCTCCACAATGAGGCACTCCCTCCGTATTGACACTCTGACTCCTGCAGATCTGACTCACTGACAGACTTGTATTGTTAGCTTTGACCCTTTAATCATTTCTCACTTCCTCAATTCTGACCCCATTACATGGAGGAACTGACTCATTATTAACCCTCTGACAATGAGGGGCCCCCTCAGTACTGAACGTCTGACTGTGTTTCAATACCTCGAGACTGACCCTCTGTCAATAAAGCATTCCCTCAATTCGACCTTCTCTAAGTGCTGCAATACCTCACGACGGCTCCTGTAATCAAGTGGCACTCCTTCAATTCTAACCCCTTTAGGATGTGGCACTGCCTCAATGTTGACCCTTTGACAATGAGGCACCCCCTAAGTACTGAATGTCGAATTTTGTGTCATACCCTCAATTCTGAACCCTTTACCATGAGGGGATGTTTACTGATGATTGCACAACCATTCGCAGCTCCTCAGATACTGAAGCAGTCCTTGTTAAAAAGCAACAAGACCTGGCTTGGGCCAACAAGAGCAAGTGACACTTGTGTCACACAATACAACCATCAACAATAAGAGACAATATAACCACTGACCTTTGGCATTCTGCAGTCTTAACATCACTGATACCCCACTATCAACATCCTGAGGGTCATCATTGACAAGAAACTCTGCTAAACTCACGACATAAACACAGTGCAAGAGCAGGTCAGAAGCTCGGAATACCACGGGGAGTAATTCTCCGGCTGACTCCTCAAAGCCTGTCCACCATCTACAAGGCACAAGTCAGAAGTGTGATGGAATAGTCCCCACTTGCA
This sequence comes from Rhincodon typus, assembly GCF_021869965.1. Taxonomy (NCBI): domain Eukaryota; kingdom Metazoa; phylum Chordata; class Chondrichthyes; order Orectolobiformes; family Rhincodontidae; genus Rhincodon; species Rhincodon typus. The sequence goes on from NW_025969366.1 coordinate 4,837, forward strand.
TGGTTAAGTGCAGCCCCAACAGCACAAGAAGCTTTAAACCATCCAGGACAAAGCAGCACGCTTGACTGGCACTACATCCACAAATATCCACTCCTTCTACCACTGACAGTCAGTAGCAACAGTGTATGCTATCTACAAGATGCTCTGCAGAAATTCTCTAAAGATCCTCAGAGAAACCCACGACCACTTCCGTCTGGAAGAACAAGGGTAGCATATCAGAAATGCCACCTTCAAGTTCCCCTCCAAGCCAATCACCATCCTGACTTGGAAATACATTGAATGCAACTGTGAAGGAAGACAGTTATCCACCAAGAGGGAGAAAGAGAGAAAGAAAATCTGAGAGAAATTACAAATGCTGTCGCCAAACTAAATTGTAATCTTCAAATATCCTAAATAATGGCACGAGAGCAGAGAGGGGCAACCATTTGATACCCAATGTCACTATGACACAAGTTAACAGAAACATGTCACCCCCAGGACATACAGAAGAAAAATACCCTCTTCTGTAAATAATACACAAGATTTATCTGTTCTCGTGATGGCAGGCATGGTCTTGTTGAAGAAGGTTCTTTCTGAAAGATGGCTCCTTCACCACCACTCTGTACCCAGCATGGGAGTGTGTGTGTGGTGGGGGTGGCTCGGGTAATGATGATCTTCTGTTTCCTTCACTGGCTGAATGTTAAAAAGAATGCATCAGTTCGTCAAGTGACCAACTCCCCATGGGAATGGCGGGGAGGAGGATTGGAAGAGGTGAAGGGATAATTGTGCGTTGAGAAAACCATCCAAATTGGGGGAGTTATGTTTGAGGCTAATACTGTCAGAATTCTGTTGGGTCGGGTAGAGGACGAGGAAAGATGCAGCAACTGTCTGCTCATGTTGTGGGATACTGTTGCACCTGTCAGAGCAGGACATGGAGAGGAAGCAACATAATGAATGCATATGGAACTGAAACATCAAATTTACAGGGCAACAACTGTTCCACCTACAAGGACTTGGTGCAAATGCCTCAACATCTGAGCAGACCGGCAAATTCCAGTAGAGGTAGTCACTCGGCAGACTTCTCATTATTCAGAAGGCGAAGGACAACCTGAGCTTCTGAATCTCTCCACATTAAGACACAAGGCGTGTGATGGAATATTCCCCACTTGCCTGGACAGGTGCAGCTCCAACAATACAAGAAGCTCAACACTGTTCAGGACAAAGCACTTGATTGGCACCACATCCACAACATTCACTCCCTCCACCACCAACACTTAGTCGCAGCAGTGTGTACCATCTACAAGGTACACTGCATAAATTCCACCAAAAATCCTCAGACAGCACTTTCCAAACACGTGACTGCTTCCATCTGGAAGGACAAGGGTAGCAGATACATGGGAATACCACTCACTACAAGATCCCCTCCAAACTTTAAATATGTCACCAGTCCTTCGCTGTCGCTGGGTCAAACCCCTCGACCTCCATTCCTCACAATATTGTCATTCCGAGCAGCACAGTGGCCAGTGGTTAGCACTGCTGCCTCACAGCACCAGAGATCTGGGTTCAATTCAGTTTCAGGTGTCTGTGTGTGTGGGTTTGCACATTCTTCCCATGTCTTTGTGGGTTTCCTCCAGGTGCTCCGGGTTCCTCCTACAGACTAAAGCTGTGTGGATTAAGTGAATTCGCCACGCTAAATTGCCCATTGAGTCCAGGGATGAGTAGTTATGTGAATTATCCATGGGAAGTGCAGGGTTACAGGGCGAGGGTGGGGCGGTCAGTCTGGTGGAATTCTTTTTGGAGTCATTATGGACTTGTTGGGCCAAATGGCCTGTTTCCACACTGTAGTGATTCTAATAATTGTGGGTCAACTGTGAGCAAAAGGACTGGGATGGTTCAAGAAGGCAGCTCAACACGACATTCTCATGGGGCAATTAATGGCAGCCAATAAAGCTGGACCAACCAGCGATCTTTAGCTCTCACAAATGATTTTAAAAAACCCTGAAGTCCTCAAACATGGGGTCATTCCAGTCAATTTTGACTCCTTTCTTTCATAGAAACATAGAAGAATAGGAGTGAGCATTTCTCGCCTGTTCCACCTTTCAACATGTTCATGGCTGATCATTGATCTCACACTGTTTCTACCCACTGTCTTTGTTCTCTTTAGCCCTAAGCACCATGCCCAATTTCCCTTTGAAAAAAGTCAATGGTTTGACCTCAACAGTTGCCAGACAGAATTCCACAGGTTGACCTCTGTCTGGGTGAAGACATTTCTCCTCATTTCCTAAATGATTTCCTTTCCTCCTTGACTCTAAGCCCTATTTCTAGACTCCTAAGTCATTGAGGACATCCTTACTGAATCTACCTTGTCCAGTCCTCTTTAAATTTATAGGCTTCCATCAGATGCCCGTTCTTCTTTTAAACTCCCACGAATATAGCCCTGACTGATCCAATCTCCCTTCATCTTTCAATACCACCATCCCAGAAATCAGTCTGGTAAATCTTTCACTCACTATCACTATAACCAATCCATGAATCCCCTCAATAAGGCAGCCAACAAACCATCTGCCTTGTTCACCACCTGCAATAGGGTCAGCGTCAGGGTCATACTTGCTTTCAGCGACTGGTACAAGGACACGAAGGTGTCGGTGCACCCCTCCCTTTCCCAATCGATCACCCTTCAGATAATAAATGGCTTTTCAGTTTTTGCCCCTGAAGTAGATAACTTCAAATTTATCCGAGAGATGCTTCATCTGTTACATACTTACCTACTCATCAACTCAACTGAACCTGCCCTGAGAGCCACCATATCATGGCCCCAACAGACAGGGTAACACACAGAGCCAAGACTGAGGAACAAGCCTCACACAAGACTTCGTGCAAGGCTCAACAAAGATGGTATACCCAGAAACAGCCTTCCAACCTCAGGTATACACCAGGTTAAAAGTAGAGAACTATGGACGAAGAAAGACCAGGTGTTCGGCAACTAATTAGTCACTAGGAACCATGTGACCACGAGTCCGTGTCCAAACCCCACGTGAGCAAAAGGGGGCGGGCGCGACAGTTTAACCAATCAGATGAAAAGGTCTGTGGCATGAGCCCCGCTTAAGAACGACAGAGTCTCACCCGTGAGGACTGGGGCGACGCCCATGACGTGCGGTTGCTCCAGTCAGCGGAGGCAGGGGAAAGACTGAATTGAGAAGGAACTTCTTCACCCAGAGGGTTGTTAATCTATGGAATTCCTTGCCCAGTGAAGGAGTTGATGCTACTTCAGTAAACGTTTTTAAGGATAAGGTCGATTTTTTTTTAACAATGCAGGAATTATCGCATACGGTGAGAACACGGGTAAGTAGATCTGTAACCACGAAAACATCAGCCATGATTTTATTGAATGGCTGAGCAGGCTTGAAGGGCCGGACGGCCTACTGCTGCTCCTAGTTCTTATGTTCAGACCACGACCACGACCACGCCCACACCAAGGAAAGAGTGCCAGCGGAGGTCAAGATAGGTGCGTGCCCCACGCAACCGCGAGGTCTCTTGTTTTCAAATTCTGAACCATCACCAAAAGTAGCGACACCGTTCCCCGCACCCCACCACCTCGATAATGCGGCCCCTCCCTCGGCACCGACCACCACACCCCGCTCTGTGGAAAGAGGAAGTTGCTGTTTTGAGTCCAGTGAAACGTTTTGCAATTGAAGTGAAGTGGAAATTTGATGGATATAATCCTGTCGAAAGCGGATAGAGAAATATATGGAACAGAAGGGATTATTAGCGTATATCAGAGAGTGAGGGGGTTTGCAGATCAAAGTGTGCCAACGAATAAAAGGGGAAAGAGAGTGGTAAAGGTTGCAGAGGAGAGACAAAGCATTGCTCCAGAGCAGGTGTTAATGGTAGAATGAAGATCTGATTGAAAAGGAAATAAAGCATGAAGACAGGATGCAATCACTCGGGGAAAGTGTATCCAATCAGAGGACTGTGTTAATGGGTGTAAAGCTGTTGAACTCAGTTTTGACTGTAGACCAATGTTTTGTCTCTTCTCAACAAACATTACCACTGCCTTTGTGTTCTGTGGAAGAGTCACCGGACCTGGAACTTTAACTCTGTTTTTTTGCCTCCACAGACGCTGCCAGACCTGCTGAACTTTTCCAACAGCTTCTGTTTTCGTTACCTTTGCCTTTGCTTTGAGTTCAATGGTGAATTTGGTCTTTAATCTCCCTCACCCTCTAACTTTGTATTGACCTTTTAGCCCACATTCCTGTCTCCCCCTTTCAACAGCACAGAACATTGAACATTACAAAGAACATTACAGAGCAGTACAGGCCCTTCGGCCCTCGATGTTGCGCCGAAACCAATCTGAAGCCCATCTAACTATCTAAAACACTCTCACATTTTATTTTTTACTGCAATTGAGTTTAAAGGCAGGGACACAAATTTCCAAGGATGCTTCCACCTCCTGGATGCAGTGCTACTGTCATTCTGCTCAATTTCCTTTCCTCCCTTTCCAGGGTCCTCATGTCCTTCCTAAAATATGGTGTTCAGAATTCACTATGTACTCAACTGGAGCTGACAGCACTACTTTATAAAGGTTTAGCATCACGTTCATGCTTTTTTACTCTCATCTTCCAGTACTGAAGCCCAGAGTCCCACTGACAGTGCTTAATTATCTCAGTACTGACCCTCTGACAATGAGGCTCTCCCTCAGTACTGATCCTCTGACAGTACTGCACTACTTCAGTTCTGATCCTCTAATCATGTGGCATACCCTCAATTCTGACCCGCTTAGATTGAGGGACTGCTTCAGTATTGACCCTCTGACAAAAAGGGACTGCCTCAGAACGGTCCTTCTGTCAGTGCTGCACGACTTCCGTACTGACGGTATAAGCGTGTTGCATTCCCTCAATTCTGACCCTATTACATCCGTGCAGTGCCTCACACCAGATCCTCTGACAATGAGGCAATCCCTCAGAACAGATCCTCTGACAAAGAGGTACTGCCTCAGAACTGACCGGCTGACAATAAGGTACTCCTTCAGTCCAAACCCTTTGATAATCAGTCCCTCCCTCAACCCTGACCATCTGACAGTGCTTAATTTCCTCAGTATTGACCATCTAAACTCCTTAGATTCTAATCCCTTTGCAAATGGCAATGCCTCAGAACTGACCAGTTGAAAATATGGCATTCCCATCATTCTGACCATCTGAGAGTGCTGAATTACCTCAGTACTGACACTCTCACAGTTCTTCAATACCTCAATAATGAGCCCCTCACATTTGACACTCCTTCTATTCTGACTCCATCACATTGACTACTGCCTCGGAATGGATCCTCTAACAACGAGTCTCTCCCTCACTGCTCACCCTCTAACAATGAGACACTGTCTCAGAACTGACCTCGTGATAATAAGGCACTCCCTCTATGCTGATCTGCTGATTACGGAGCCCTTCCTCAGTAATGACCCTGTAAACATGATGAACTTGCTCAATTCCGACCCCCTTAAATGAGGCACAGGTTCAGCATGCAACTCTGACAATAATGCGCTCCCACAGTTCCGATCCTCTGACACTGCCACAATACCTCAGTACCGACTCTCTAATTGTGTGGCGCTCCCCCAGTTTTGACCATTGAATCAGTATTGACCCTCTGACTATAATGCACTCTGAAGTTCTGACCGTCTGACAGTGCTTCAATACCTCAGAGATAACCCACTGATCATATGGCCCTCCTTCAATCCATCCCCATTACATTGAGGCACTGCCTCAGAACAGACTCTCTGACAATGAGGCACTCCCTCAGTGTTGACTCTGTAACAATCCTCAGAACAGATTGACACCCTTACAAAGAGGCACTGCCTCTGTACTGACCCGCTGACGATAAGGACCTCCCGCAGTACTTACCCTCTGATAGTGCTGCCGTCCTCAGTATTGATCCTCTAAATGTGATCCTTTGAATTCTGATCTCATTACATTGAGGCACTGCCTCACGATCGACCCACTGACAGCATCTCATCAGGTAAATGAAGTGTATACTGGGTGACCGCTTTGCAGAACAGCGAAAGACACTCTGACAAAGAGACACTGCGTCAGAACTGACACTTTGACAATGTGGCAGTATTTCAGGGCTGTCCCTCCAGTCGTGAGGTACTGCCTCAGAACTGACCCTGTGGTGGAGCTGATGTACCTCAGTACTGACTCTTCAATTGTGAGGCACGCCCTCAATTCTGACCCCCTTACAATGAGGCACTGCTTCAGAATTGACCCGCTTACAACTCCTTCAGTAATGACCCTCTGATAATGAGGCCCTCCATCAGAACTGATTCCCTCTCAATGGTTGACTCCTTCAAGACTGATTCTCCAGAAATGACATGATAGCCCTGCAAAGGGAGTCATTGTCAAGGAAGCACTCCCTCAGTACTTAACCTCTGACAGTTCTTCATTACCTTAATACAGACCCTCTGACAATGATTTACTGCCTTAGTAGTGACGTTCTGACTGCAATACCTTACTACTGACCTTCTAATCATGTCATCCTCCCTCAATTCTAAATCCATGACATGGAGGCACTGCCTCAGAACTGACCCACTGACAATAAGGCATTCCCTCAACAATCCTCTGACAGTGCTACACTACCTCAGTACTAACTCTGTGTTGTGAGGCCCTTCCTTAATTCTGACCCTACTAAAATGAGGCACTAACTCAGTATTGACCCTCTGACAAAGTCGCACTGCCTCACAATTGACCTACTGACAATGGGGCACTCCTTCAGTGCGGACCCTTTGATAGAGGTTTGATATTGGGAGAGTACTGCACTGCGAACAAGTCAATATTAAGGGGATGCCACATTCTCGATGGCCAATACTCAGGGAGCGCTGCACTGTTGGTGGGCCAGCATTCAGGGAGTGCCACACTGCTTGTGGTTAGATAATAAGGCAGTATTGCACTGGCAAAGAGTTCGCACCGAGGGAATGCTGCACTCTCAGTTGGTCAATATTAAAGTAATATTTCACCCGCAGAGCTTTGATATTAGGGGAGTGCTGCACTGTGAACAGGCAAATATTAAAAGAATGCTGCACGATCAAAGGGTCCATATTAAGGGAGTGCTCAACTATCGAAGGTCAATATTAAGGAAGTAGTGCACTGTCGGAGGGCAACTATTAATGGAGTACTGCAACTTCAGCGAGTGAGTGCTCAGGCAGAGCAGCACAGCAAAGGATCAGTAATGAGAGAATGCTCCATCTTCAAAGATTTAGTACAGAAGAAGTGCTTAATCAGAGAGTTATTTCTGCGGGAGTGCTGCATTGTCAGGATATCACACTGAGGGAGTATTACACAATCAGAGGTCCAATATTAAGGAAATAGTGCACTGTGTAAGGTTGATATAAACGGAGTTTTGGACTGTCAGAGGATTAATGATGTGGGAGTGCTGAAATATCACAGAATCACTCCTGAGAGAGTGCTGCACGTTCAGAGAGTTAGTACTGAGGGAGTGCTATAATGTCAGAAGATTGATATCAAGGGAACGTTGCACTGCCGAAGGATCAGTCGTGCAGTACGGTCAAAAGGCCAATATTGAGGGAGTTCTGCTGTGTCAGTGAGTCAATATGACGGAATTGCTACACTATCAGCGCATCAAGGTCAGACGGTCAGCACAGAGGGAGTGCTACACTGTTGCAGGGCCAATATTGATTTTGTGCCACACTCAGAGGATCATCTTGTTGGAGTTCTGCACTGTCAGTAGTTCAATTGTAAGGGAGTGCCACACTGGCAGTGGGTTAATATTAAGGGAGTGCTGCACTGTCAGAGGGTTAAAGATGAGGGAGAGCTTCCCTTTGCGGGGGTGAGTACTGAAAGAGAACCGCCCGTCAGGGGATCAATATTAATGTTGTGCAGTCAGTACAGAGGGAGTGCTGCACTGTCGGACGGTCAAAAAGAATCATGTTGCTACACTATCAAGGAGTCAATGATGACAGAATGCAGCACTGTCAGAAGATCAGCAGTGAGGGAAAACTGCATTGTCAGAGTGTCTTCATCAAGGAAGTGCCACGCTGTCGGAAGACCAATATTAAGGGAGTGCTGCTCTGTCACAGGGCCAATATTAGGGGTGTGCTGCACTAACAGAGGGTCAGTGATGATTGAGTGCTGAACTGTTGCAGAGCCAGTACTGAGGGAATCCTGCGTTGTTACAGTGTCATCAGTGAGGGAGTGCTGCACTGTTGAATAGCCGATATTAAGGGAGTGTGACACTGTCAGAGTGTCATTAATAAAGGTGTGCTGCAGTATCAAAGGGTGAGTAATAAGGGAGTGCTGCACTGTCGGAGGGTCAGCACTGAGGTGGGCTGTACTGTCAGATAGTCAATATTAATGCAGTGCTTCACTTTCAGGGGTTTGTTATTAGGGGAGTGCTGCACTGTGAGGCTATGGTTAGTGTCGGATGAGGCTAGCATTGGGGCTGAGGCTTATGGTTTGGGTTAGGCTTTGGGCTCTAGTTAGGCTTCGGGCTTACGCGAGGGTTAGCTTTAGGGCTGAATCTAGGGTTAAGGTTCGGGATATTTCTGAGAGTAGGGAGAAAGAAAGCAGCTTCGCATGCCCAGAGACGGAGGGAGAGCAACTGCGTATTCTGCAGGTGACACGGGATGTATTGTAAACTTAACAGGTCAAATAGTATTACAGATTCATATGATCCCATTACCAGGAGGCACTGCCACAGAACTGACCTGCTAACAATGAGGAATTTGCCTCGTCCAGGCAAGTATTGAAGCACGGTCAAATGGGACAGAACTGCTGGAGAGCATTATAATCAGAGAGTCAATACTGAGGTAGCTCCTCATTGTAAGAGGGTCAGAACTGAGGAAGTGCCTCACATTTATAGGTTCTGTAATGAGGTAATGCAGCAGTACCAGAGGGTCAGAACTGTTGGGGTGCATTATAGTGACACGGTCAATACTGAGGTAGTGTCTTATTCTCAAGGGGTTAGAATTGTGGGAGTGCGACACGATTGCAGCACTGTGACAATTTCAGACTGAGGCACTCCCTCATTGTCAGATAATCAGTACTGTCAGAGCTTCAGTACTGAAGCAGTGCCTCATTGTCAAATGGTCCGCACTGAGGTATTGCAGCAGTGTCAGTGGGTCTGAACTGTGGGAATGTATCAGTCATAGCGTCAAGACTGACGCTGAGCCTTATTCTAAATTCTTATTGGGGGAGTGCTACAGAACTAAATTACATAATTTTTAAAAATGAGGCATCGGCTGACTGTGATCCTCTGACAATTGAGCACTCCTTCAGTACTGACACTGCAACAGAGAGGGACAGCCTCAAGCCTACCCTCTGACAATGAGGCATTCTCTCAGGACAATAATCTTTAATTGTAAACTAATCTGCAATACTATCTGACGTGTTAAGTTTACAATAAATCCCGAGTCTCCTGTGGAATACGCAGTTGTCCTCCCTCTGGTTCTGTCTCTGAGTATGCGAAGCTGCTTTCTTTCTCCCTGCCCCCAGAAATAACCCTACCCCAAACCTTAACCCGAGATTCAGCCCTGACGCTAACACTTGCGTAAGATCTGATCCGAGCCTCAGGCCAAACCTTAACCCTCACCTTCGCCTCAGGCCGAACACAAACCATAACACTCAGCCCCAGCGCTGACCCTAACTTCACCTCTAACGCTAGCCTCAACCCTGCCCAAAAGCTCTCAAACACCGAGCCCCCGGTAAATACACCCTCAGAAACCCCTTTCAATAACCCTTTAAATGAAATCAAACACATATCACCCAGGAAGTAGAAAGTAAAACACAGGGCTCCCTCTAAATAAATCCGAAAACACTGAGCACCTGTAATTGCACCCCACACTCAGCCCACCTGTAAATTATCCGTAAGACAGGGCCCCTGACAAATAAACTTTGGGAAGATAGACGTACCTACAAATAACTGTCATCGGTAAATAAACCCGAAGACAGAGACGCCTTTCGGTAACCTGTAAACACAGATCACGATAAATAATCCCTAAAACACCGAGCATCGTGTACAGGTACCCGAAATACCAGACATCCCTGTAAATGAACTCTGAAACACACAGCCTCCTGTATATATCCTCCGACGCAGAGTCTCATTTGAAAAAATGCTAAAAACAGAGCGCCCTGTAAATACACCCTTAAGCTCAGAGACCCCTTTATATATAACCGAAGAAAGGTCGCTCAGGAAATTAAATGTAAAAGACACAGTCCCCTGTATGAAACTATGAAACACCGAGTCCCCTGTAAATAATGTGTAAAATATAGAACTCCCAGTAAATAAACCCTGAAACAGTGTCCCCTGCAAATCCTCCGTAAATCTAAGCCACCTGTAAATAAATTCTCAGAGGCGACCCTAAACCACGGAGCCTCCAATTAATAAAGCCTAAAACGCAAGCCCACTGTAAATCAACACTAAATAACACAGTCCCCAGTACAGCACGGCGAATTGTTTGGATTGAGATAGTACTTCATAGTCTGAGGCAATGCCTCTTTGACAAAGAGTCAGTAATGGGGAGGTGAAATGTTATCTGATGATCATTCTTCAGTTCGCGCTTCATTGCAATAGGGTCAGAAATGAGGGAGCGCCTCATTGTACTTGGGTCAGGACTGAGGGAGCGCCTCATTGTCCGCGGGTGAGAACTGAGGGAGCGCCTCATTGTCAGCGGGTCAGGAATGAGGGAGCGCCTCATTGTCA
>NW_025969367.1:0-15503 GCF_021869965.1 Rhincodon typus
TTTGTGAATTCAATGGGTTTATACCTGAGTCACTTTAGTTTACTTTAAATGGTTAGTGGAGACAATACTCTAATAGTTGTGTGTGTGACAGGACGTAGAGACTATTTGAGAAAAGGCTAGGACATCTCTCCTCCTTTTGCATAAGATATGCATTTCCAGTGGTCTGGGAGGCAAAAGAATAGGTAGGCAAAAACCTACCTGAAAAAGGCCAGAGCTACATACTTTTATTATAATAAGGCTTTTGTTTGGCCAGACTGCTGGCTCAGCATCCCGCCTAGAAAAAGGTATGTTCAAGTTGCTAATTGCTGAGGTATCAGTGGTCAGATTTTTTTCAAGAATCTAATAAAAAGGTTCAAGGGTACTAAAGCCATTTCTTCAGTGTTCATTTTCTGGTCACAGTTAGATTCTCATGAGCTGCTAGTCAAGTGTTTTATTTTTACAATTGTTTCCCTTCTCCTAGCATGATTACTTGCACCAAAAGATTTTCAATTGAAATCTTCATATAAGATGCAACAGTATCTACAGAGATGGCTAGACCTAGTCTTGACAGATAATATTAAAGGAAAACTTACAGGTGAACTAATGACACCATGTGGATATTAAAATGCTTAACTAATCTTAGTTTAGGATGGCTCTTCAGAATTACTTCAATTTCAGATCATATCTTGACTAAACCTGCATGAAATGAAACTATTGTCATAAAATCCAATTTATCTGCATATTGCAAACTATCACCAACAATATTTGAAGACCTTGTCCCTGGCAACAGGGTCCAGCACTGTAGAGAGCCTTTCCACGGAGACCATGTCAGCTACTGCTAGGAAACAACACCTGTCAAATCAAGCTTGTTTCTATTTCTTCTTAGGCAGAGTGCAATGTCAATCTATCATGATGGTAACATGCAGTAGCACATGACAATTTTGCAACACACGAACGTCTGCCACACGTTGTACATTTCACTACAGTCCGAGGTTTCTAGTTACGAACTCCGTAGAGGCCTCAATGCTGTCGGAAGAGATGACTAATAATCTCCACTAATTACATTATCTTTCCTTGACCCCTGTGTAAATAATGCATCAGTGAAGTGTGAACGTATGCGAACACAAAAGTTAAGGCGTCGACCCAATACGTGTCATGCATTCCATCCTGAGGTGAGGTGTGTTTCAGGACAAACACTGTTGTACCATTAAAAAAGAATCCACTTACAAAGAGTACAATGAAATGAAATGATGCTATAATCTGACAGTTGTTTCTCTAGTACCAGGTTTTCATATCACAGTTTCGCTATCATTGAATGTAGCACATGATAAACACTTTTATAAATTTTACGTAATTTGTTTTTGGAAACCTATTACCTGCGGATATTTGGAGGATCATTAAATTGGTGGTTTAAACATAATGAAGTGGTAGGACACAATTTGCTGCCCCTCTCTTAGTTCCTTGGCACATTGCACTTTTTTTTTCTCTAAAAGATCAAGCACAAGCAGCTGAATGATAGGTCGTACCTCCCTGAGACCAAGAGCAGTCTTGATGGTACCACTTCAACAGAGTCACTTACAAGCAGGAGTTCTTGTGTTTACATATATGCATTGACCAAGGGATGGGAGAATATTGACGGAGAGACATATGTTTCATTCCATAACTGCTGAACTACCAATTTCTTTTTGCCCATTTATGCAGATGAGATTGTCTTGGCTGAGGATCTAAATTGGCTTTAATAATGTTTCATAACTGAATAAGCTGTCAGTGTGCACTGTTTTGGTTTGTGAATGCAGCACAGCCATTTGGGTAAGGTGCTGACATTGTGCACAGATCGGTCTCTCAGCATGAATCAGTATCTTCTGAAGCAAATTTTAAGAGCAGAAGAAAGGATTTTAAATAAATGTTTTAATGGCAATTTACATTATCTCCACAGGAAAATGCAGAGGAGTGTGGAGGAGCATCTGGGATTTCTCTGGCTGGAATGCTGCTAGCAGTTAATCTGGGCATGGCTGTTGTTGTTTTACAATGATGAAGCCACAGTGTTGACCAACATGCAACGCACTAATTTAGAAGCTTTTCTGACAGATGCGCATAAAGCAATCAATCAGGCCTATTTCTATTGAATTGTTAGCAAATATATGCTATTGGATGACAAGACACGCTAAGGATAGAAAAGAACTTTCTCAGATAGACTTCAAACTGTTTTCTTGTTCACCAACGTACTATTTATTTCACTTACATTCAAAATAGTATAATTGAAGAAACAACACAAAGGCTGCAATGGCATGAAGGAACAATCTCAACAAGTGGTTCTAATTAGTGAAAATTAAACGTGAAATCAGTTTCTTCTCCTGTATGATCTTCAAACTGTTGTTGATCAATGATGATAGTGGTCTGCTTGATGAGTGAGTGGTGCTACTTCTGGAGTCTGTTAGTGTGTAATTCTTTTGTGAAGTTACCACAAATTGTTCTTCCAGTAGTGTGGCTTGAATCTGGAAAATTCCCCTTTGCTACCTGTTTATTTGGTCTGGGAAAATTTATGTGAAACCTTCACTCGCTAAGAATGTCATGCTTTCCACAGAATAAATTTTCAGGCAAACTCATTTTGTCATTCACTTTTTTGTATAGCAGCATTTCCAACACTGAGGAAATATGAGGTATTACTCCACTCAGAGCATGGCACAGTTTAGAACCTCATTTAAACAGAGTTATATTTATAAAGCTTATTTAGCAAGGCCCTGCCCAGGATGTCTGTCTATCACAAGACAAGCTATTGCAAAGTTATATCACATGTTGAAACATTAATCAGGATCTGTCACAGATTTTCAACAGAGTGACATTTACCTTAGCAGTAAGATGTTCATTTTTGTTACTGAATGCTTGCAAATTGCGAGAGCTCTGTCCCATTGGGCAGGGTGTAAACACAGCTTTACTGATCAATGCTGATTCCACAAATGCAAACACTTCACTAATTTTTCTTTAAGAAAGAAGAATGAATTAGGCAAGGAACATGATTTTCATTTTGCTGAAGTGGAACCACCATAAATGCTACTTCTATGCAGTGACCTACATTCTCATACTTCTGCTGCCAATGAAACAGACAGCCTGCTTGCAACTTTCTAGCAATTCTACCTGTGATTAACCATCAGCCGTTGCTACTAAGCAGCTTCCCCAACAATTTTTTTACACTCTTTGCCTAAAGAGTGAGCAATCTCAAAGCAAACACATCTCATTATGGGAAGTAAACCTGCAACCTGAACCTCTGCTGATTACTTAGTTCATGGGTCTAGATCTCAGCATTTTAATGTCCAGTGATATATTAATTTTAATGATATTTTGCTCTATAATCTTTTTCTATACAAAACAACAAAAATTAATTTCCATTGTAAACTTTATTCATGATTACATCTTTATTCAAGTTTGTAAATGACAATTATATTTCTCCCTGAAACAACCGCCATAAAAAAACTGGTCAATTGCTATATTGTTGTTTGAGAGATTCTGTTGTGTGCAAGATAGCTTCCACCTTCGTCCATGCAACACCAGTAAATGCACAATGTAATTCGTCTTTCAAATCTCAGTGACCTCCTTGTGAAACAAAATGAAAGGAAAAAGCCCAATGGTGTGGTGGAACTGAATTAATGCATACAGTTGAAAATTCATAAATGCTGAAACAGTTCTCAATGTAAATGAGAGAAGATATAGGAACAGAATTAGGCCATTCAGCCCATCAAGTCTGAATCACTATTCGATCATGGCTGATGTTTCTCAACCCCATTCTCCTGCCTTCTCCCTGTAACCTTTGAACCCCTTACTAATCAAGAACCTAACTCCATGTATCAGCAATACAACACCAACAAAAACATTACACACCCATTCAAAAAAGGCAAAAAAAAATTTTCCAGAAAACTGTAGCAATTTGAGTTGTAATGATAATGGTAAATATGGTCTACTAAATTTCAGACTCCATCATCTCATTGTTATCCCTGAGACCTTCTTTGAACTGAAATAGTTTTTAAAAAAGAAGTAACATCAAACTAAAATGGTCACATTTTGAGGCAAGATTTTTTAGACACATGTTTAAAAAATGAAGCCACCTGCACTGAAATTACCATTTTAATCTATTGACATTGAAACCAGGCAGTTGAGTCAGCATCAAGAAATTTGCATCTCTTGTTTAATTCATGCATGTACAATAATTTTACATATTGTGGGATATAAGGCTTATCGCCAGTTAGCCAGCTTAGAAAGATAATGAAGCCAGACTCTAGAATACACAGTGAATTATATTTCAATAGCTACGTTTAAGCAGTAGGGTAAAGGAAAGGAAAATAAATTTATGACAACAGGAGCTGGAACTCTTCGTCTCTATATTTTTCATCACTCTGAAACCAATGGTAATTAAAAACCAACACGGAAAAACAAGCATTCATCAAGAACACAAAGCTATCTACGGATTCTACTACTGCTGAGGCTATGACTCAACCACTGAATAACAACATTTTCAAATTAACATTCTAACACCTCAATGATTCTGACTGTGTGATAATTGTTCTTCCCGTCTGTACTACTCTCCTTTTTTTAAAAAACTTATTATGTGTGATTGTTTATATGCACTCTGTTGCATTTTTTCCCCCAGGGTTAATATATAATTCCTCTTTCTTTCACTCGTGAGAACCTTGGCAATTGGCTTCTTCATTTTCTAACAAACAGCATTTTAATTAAATTGTGATTGCTGTGCAATAAAAGGAAACCATAAAAATATTTATTGCAGCCAATTGAAGGAAGGTTAAAACAGAGGGGAGCCATTTCAACCTAGGACTCAGCCAAGATATTCCCAGAGGCAAGCAATAGAATTAAAGTAGGGAAATAGATTGTTCCTTCAAAAGCTGCAATAGAGTTTACTTGAGTTTCTAATATTAAAAGCGCTAAGTTATGAATATTAAAGATTAAGGCTTACATAGAGCTGAATGAAATAACTGATGAGAAACTAGAAGCCTTGTCCTTGGAAGAACTGAATACTTAGAGGAGGCATTTTACCTGAAAGGTAGAAAAGCAAAAAATGCAAAATGAGTGTAAAATGTCTTGATGTAGAAACTAAGGATAATGAAACAGATAAATTAGAACTGAAGCAGCAGAAGTTAGAATTAGATTTCCAACAGAAAAAAAAGGAAATGGTGTTCTAGGAATGAAAAGAGAAAAGGCAAGAACAAGAAGGGGAAGAAGACAGAAAGAAAGACAGGAAAGACAAATAAAGACCCAGACAATTTCCAATGAAACAACTCAAGTTGAAAAGAGGGACTAAAATCAGACATAAGGGCTGAAGTACTCAAGTTTGAAAATGTAATCCCTAAGTTTAATGATGAAGAGGTGGATGCTGTCTTTACCTCTTTTGAAAGGTTAACACAGCAGTATCAAAAAGAATCAGGATCAAAGTTGGGCCAGTATCTAAAGGCAAGAGCAAGAACAAACAGTAAAGAAGGCAAAAGATGACAGCCCAGGAGTGGGGGTTGATTCCCCCTTGATATTTTAAACAACCTATAATGATGTACGTCAGGGGCAGGTGGGACTTGAACCCAGCTGAGAGGTAGGGACACAATAACTACACATATTAGCCTCCAGAAAGGACAGGTTCCTTCCTTGAAGGACATTTATCAACCAGGTTTTTTTTTTCCTGACTATTAACAATGTTTTTATGGTTATTATTAAACTCTTAATTCCAGATTTTTATTGAATTCAAATTCCACCAACTGTTATGGTGAGATTTGAACCTATGTCCCTGGGTCATTGGATAAAGAGTTTAGGGATAATACTATGAGGCCATTGGCTTTCCCTGGGACCAATTCTGATTAGATATTTTCAAAAGTTTCAAATCAACCTGTTCAGAGATGTTATTACACATCTCTGGAGCAGGTGGGACTTGAACCCAGACCTCCTGGCTCAGAGGTAGGGACACTATTATTGTGCCACAAAGCATTCCCCCATGTCCTCCATTTTTATTTTGTTTACTTATATCCAAAAGCGCTATCAAATACAACCGAACAGCTTTAGCCTCAAGTGATTTGGTGGTGGGAATCAACCACTACCATTATGATGAAGGGTCTAGGCCCGAAACGTCAGCCTCTCTGCTCCTATGATGCTGCTTGGCCTGCTGTGTTCATCCAGCCCTGCACCTTGTTGTCACCATTATATTACACTTGCTTTCCAATTGTTTGATTTATGTGCAAAACCCATTAAGGCCAATGCAGACCATCAAGGGTGAGGGAGGTGTAAGGGGAGGGCCCCAATTTTCCTACCCGCTTGGTTGTAAAGCTGAAGAGACAAATAACTCCTGTGCTGTGCTATTCACTAACCAGAAGATATTTATACTCAATGAACTTTTAGTTAATTAATGATAGACAGCAATATCAGCAACTTGTATCCAGGATACAGCTATGAAGTTTTCATTGTGCAGCAGTCCATGATGTTTGCATCATTTGAAGATGAAATAGCAGCACTGAGCAGATTTCTTTTGGAAGATCAGGGTTACTAAATCACATTATTACAACTGATTCTACTAACAAACCCGGTAAGCAATCATGCATTCTGCTTGCTTTGTCTGCAACCCCATGCTTAGATAAATTCCTGATAATTTTACAGGACTTGTACATCCATTCAAGGTATTTTATTGAGTTTCAAGAATGCTGAGTAGAAAAGGTTCATGGTGCTACTGAAATCACTGGTTTTGTGCTATTTGTATTACAGTGCCTTATACTAGTTTCTCTAGTAACACCACCTCAATATGAGTGCAGCACTTGGGGACACATGGGTTTGATTTCAGAACCAGCTGATAATAGCGGAAGGAGCAGTTATACAAGTTCCCTGAACATTAGCTGACTTGTGCAATTTTCTACAACCTTTTTTTCTGGAATTCAATCACTTTAATATGCTAGTAAGTTGTGAATAACATCAATATCTTTTGTGCAATTCTCAAAAAGTTATTGTTCATTTACAAATGTATATTACCCACAGTTCCTGGAGCCAAAGCTTTTGAAATAACGTTGATCTTAAAAAGTTGCTATCTGAAGACTGCATTAAGAATTTAAAACAAATCTATGCTTTTTCGTGTTTCTTCTTTTCACTTGCCTATGGAATATTATATTGGGATATTACAATGGAATATTACAAAGTAGGTCAGGGTGCACTGAAGCACCTGTTCCATTTGCCAATATCTTCATACATGAACTTACAGTTACAGAACTTCAATGTGCGAGAGAAATAGTGCTCAAGCAGGCTATGATTCAGGTGGGTGTTTGACTGGGTTGTGTTGTTTGCAGTGACCTGCAACCAAGCATATCACAAAGATCACAGCAACCTTTAACAACTATGCACCTGGATAATTTCATTGTTTAAAAAAGTCACATTAGCAATTTCGTAACAGATAATAGAAGAAAGCACATTTCCTTTGCTCAAAAATATAATTTCATCTCCTCTGTCATTGATAGATAGCAACTGCATGAGAAAGTTTTATGAAACATATGTGAGGTTTTATAAGGTCCTTATGTTTTAAGCTGCCTCTTTAATTCAAAGTAAAATGAAGGAGCAAAGAGAGTCTTGTGATCTGTTCAGAGTTTCATTAAATAACAGGCATGTGTTTTGTTTACCGTGAAGACTGAGGTGCCTGGCTTAAGACTTACTGGCAGAAGAACGCAAAATGCTTACACCTGAAAGCAGAGACAAGAGCAGTTCAGCTAACTGTACAAACTAGCAGGATCATTTTTTTTTTAATTTTTTTTTTAGACTAGTTGATTCAGAGTCACTTAAAAATGGCAGCTTGTCCCTAATTCTGGGATTCCCAGCCCATTCCCAGGCTTTCCAATTTTGTGGCCTGGTCTGACAGCCAAGAATACATAACAAAGCTTAACTGATAGTTAACAAACTGTTAGATTATTGAAACACCTGAGCCCTTGCCAGACTGACAGTTCTGACCATCAAATATCTATTAATTTCACACTGCTCTTTACACAATGTTCAGTAGTTTCAAGTGTCTTGTAATTTCAGCTCTTGAAAGTAAACACAAGAGCAGTTGGGACTAACTGCCTTTGAAACATTAAAGACTCTGGATGATTGACCTTTCATTTTGTCTGTATTAAGGATTTTTTTTTCAAACATAGTGGAAAGTTAAAATTATTCACATTTTTAATGTTTGGATTATGTATCCAGCTGTCACTCTAGAATTCATTGTTTCTCTCCAATATATAGTTTGTTTATGGGCATGGAACTGCCATACTTTGAAATGTGGAGTATTGTGGGCCTGCAGAGTAGGTAGAGTAGATGACATGTGGTGCATATGGACTGGGAGTAGAACTTTAACTTGGCATGAGGTCAATTAGGTGACATGGATGGTACATGGAGAGTGTATAGGGGATGAGGGAATATGAGAGATGAGAGCTGTAAGGCTTTTACGTTTTCTTGTACAGTGGGATGAAGTCCTACAGCAATGAGTCAGGCCAATCCCTAGCACCTAAAAGTCACTACGGCTGCATTAGAATCTTTTCCACTGTCATTCCCCATCCAGATTAATTGGAATTGTGACTAATGGATTCAGCCATAGCATTGGTTGTCAATTGCTGTGGCCACAGTGGAATGAAGACACAAAAAAAATCAAGGAGGAGCAAACATACTAAGCAAGCCTAGGACCAGGAGCAACCTCCAGGGGCTCCACATGAAGAAGCCACAACTGAAGATCATTTCGGGAAGCAGAGGAGGCTACAGGAGACACAAAGTCTATCAGCATCAATGTCATTACCTCCAAGTGATGCAGACTCATTACTTCCTGAGATTGAGGTACCAGACACTGTCACAGAATAGTGCCGTCAGTTGGTGAAGGACCTGCCACCTGAAGGAGTGGGTGGCCATCCTGTCCCAGTGGCCAGAAAGGTGACAGCTGTACTAATTTGTTATTTAACTAGCTGTTTCAAAGGATCCACTGGGAATCTGTGTGAGACCTCTCATTCCTCAACCTTTAAATATATCGAGGATGTTATGCTTGCAATTGTGCCAGATCATCCCGCTTCATCTCAATCCCCTGTGACGAGGTCAGTGCTGCAGCCCGAGCACTAGGCTGAGCCAACATGGCTGGCTTTCCCCAGGTCCTGGGCACTATAGACTGTACACACATCATGTTGAAAGCGCCATATCATAACACAGCTGACTTCATCCATAAAAAAGGGTTCAATTTGATCAATGTTCAAGTCCTCTGTGATCATTGGTACCACATCTTAGAAGTCTGTGCCAAGTACCATGGGATATGCCATGATGCCTATATCTTTGACAACTGTCATGATCCTGCTTTGTTTCAATGGCAGATGCTTCATAATGATGGTTTTTGGGAGTCAAAGGGACTCCACAACAGTTCTGACTCTGTTATGCGATCCCCTGACAGTCACTGTGCATAGATATGATGTAGTCCTTCTTTAACTAGGACCATTGTGAAGCAGACAATAGCCTTACCGAAGCTGAAATTCCAATACGTGTATTGGTTTGGGAGAGTGAGGGGACTTGAAATCTACTTCAGACAGAGTGTGCTACCATTATCATTTCATGCTGTGCTTATGACTACTAGAACAAAACAAAAATATTTTGAACAGTTGGGAGCAAAATTAAAAGCAGAACTTCCAAGATAATAATTGCTGGATTACTACTTGAGCTACAGGTAAACTGGGGGTAAATAAAGTCAAAGATCGATGGCTCAAAGATTGGTGTGGTTGGAATGGGTTTCAGTTCATGGGGCACTGGCACCAGTACTGGGGTGTAAGGTCAATGGCTAAGGAGCAATGGCAGATGTTTAAGAAAATAATTCATGGCTTAATGTAAAGATCCACTGCAGTGAGAAAGAAGGATTCTAGGAAGGAAATACATTAACCAGAGAAGTGAAGAATGGCATAAAATTAATGAAAAAAGCATATAATTTGACAAAGGCAAGTGGTAAGCCATTGGATTGGGAGCGGTTGAAAAACCAAAAGATGATGAGATTAAAAAGAGGGAGAAGAAAAGCTTTGAAGGGAAACTTGCAGGTAATATCAAGATGGATAGCAAGAGCTTCTTTAAATATACAAAATCGAAGAGAGGATCAAAAGTGAACATAGGCCTGCTGGAGAATGAGGCTGGGAAATAATAAAGGGGAATCAGGAAATAGCAGAGTTGAATAAATACTTCAAATCTGTCTTCATAGGGGAAGACTTTAAAGCTTTCCAAAATTATTAAATATGGAGCAAAAGGAGGAGAGGAATAAATACCATTATATACAATAGTGATAGTTATACGATAACCTTCACTAAAGAAAATGTGATAGGGAAATTAATGGGGCTAAACATTGACATATGCCCTAGATATGATTGGAGGCATCCTAGGATATTAAATAAAGTAGCTACAAAGATAGTGGAGGCATTGATAGTAATCTTCTGGATTCTCGATATGTCACATAGGATGAGAAAAATGTCACTGTAATACTTCATTTAAAAAGGGTAAGTGACAAAAAAACCAGGTAACTATAGGTCAGTTAGCTTAATATCTATTATTGGAAAAATGTTAGAGTTAATCATAAAGAATGTAATAGCAGACATTTAGAAAAACATACTATGATCATACAGAGTCAATATGTCTTCATGTAAAGGAAATGATGTAGTTTGAGAGGGAGCATATTGAATCAGATTTAATAGTATTATAATTAAGTAAAAAATAACTACAAAGACATGAGGGAGGAGCTGGCCAGAGTTGATTGGTAGGGAGGATTCGCAGGGAGAAAAAGGCACAACAATGGCAGGTGTTTCTGGGGTCAATTCAGGAGGCCCAGCAGAAATTCATCTCAAGGAAGAAGAAACATGCCAAGGGCAAAATGAGGTAACCATGGAGGATAAGGGATGTCAGGGACAACATATAAACAAAAGAAAAAGCATACAATATGGTGAAGATTAGTGGGAAGCCAAAGGATTGCGAAGCCTTGAAAAACCAGCTGATAATAATGAGAAAACCAATAAGGGGTGGAAAAGATGAAATATGAGGGTGAACTAGATAGTAACATAAAACAAGATTACAAACATTTTTTTAAGATATCTGAAAAGTAAGATACAGGCAGAGTGGATATATTACCACTGTAAAATGAGGCTGGAAAAGTAGTAATAGAGAACAAAGAAGTAGGAAAGAAACTGACTACATTCTTTGTATCAGTGTTCACAGTGGAAGACACCAGCAACATACCAGAACTTCAAGAGAGACAGGACACAGAGAGGAATGAAGTGGCCATTACTGAGGAGAAGGTACTGAGGAAGGTGAAGGGTCTGAAGGTAGATAAATCACCTGGACTGGATGGACTACACCCAAGGGTTCTGAAGGAGTTAGCCAAAGGGGATTGTGGAGGCATTAGTGGTGATCTTTCTGCTCTAACTAATGGTCTTAAATAGTAAAATGCTTTCTTATTTTTTATAGCAAAGTTAACAAGTTCCCATTCACCCACATTATACTCCAATTGCCAGAACACTCAGTCTACAACACTTTGCATACTATCTGCCTCCTCTTAACAACTTACTTTTCTACCAATCTTGCTATCATTGGCAAAATTGGCAGCCATCCATTTGAACTCACATCCAACCACTGATATAAATTGGAAATTGTTGAAACATATTAACCCATTGGGAGTTGGACTGTACCCCTTAAACAATGTAATCCTGTGGGAAGCATTGAGATGTATCTATAGGCAGTGCAAAATTACTGGTTGCATTAACACGTTAAATGATTAACATGCTTGAATTTTTGGGTATTAGTTGGTTTTAAAGTATTTTTTACGGGTGTGGTGCATAAGTAATAAGATGAGAAAAAGTCTCCATGAAACATGACAAAATTGCCTATTAGCCAATGTTTGGGAAAATTCAACTCCATATCTATTACACTTTCTTGATTTATTACAAATCTACCTGAACTTGACAATATATTATTTTTAATCTGCATACTTGTCTGGATATGCAAACAAGTGAAATGTGGTGTCATAGGGAGATGTTTCATTTTAGGCAGAAACAGTTTCTCGAACTTTCTTATTGATATGTTTTTACTTCCATCAAGTGGGATGATGCAAAAATCCTGTTTAATTTAACACTGCAAATGAATCATTTTGTTACCTTGACTAATTCAGTTTCAGGTATATAAACGAGCCATGACATTAGTCAATCCCTTCAGCTCCACCATTCCTCAAGCTTGGAAAATTTTAAATATACTGGAAAAAGCTACAACAACATCAGCTTATATTTAGTTTTTGCTTGACATTTAACACATGACTTGAGGTGTCATAACAGCAACTCACCCTGCACACGGCCCCAGTTTTCTTGCTCAATCCTTACGCTGACTTCTGCTTTTTCTCTTAGTTTAGTGGGAATACTCCAACGGTTTGGATGAACAACTTTCTTTTTATTTCCCCTGGATAACATCCAACTTTTAATGCCATATGTTGCTCAGAGATCCATGTAGCATATATATTGAAATCACAAGCATTCAGGAAAAGGATCTTGACTTTATTACAAGAATATTAATCAATGACAAAAAATAGAGCTTTATATAGATAGATTCATTACTCCTTGGGCTGGGGAAATCTCCTAACTTGTTTCCTGATGACAGAAGCACTCCACCCCCTCTCCTTACACAAATGAAAAAATATTAGCATTCATATTATTTTGCCTCCTGAGATTCTTCCTGTGTTTGGCTGCTGCTAATTTGCCTTATTAAATGGTCAACTCCTCAGCTGGTCATACATCCAACACCATCCCACACAAACTAACCAGCCCACCTTCACCACCTACATGAAACCAAAATATACCCCAGGATAAATTACTTCCTTCAGTGAAGGAAAATTAGAAATACCAGAGTGAACAAAATCTGAATGTTTGAAGTTAGGTGATTCATTGTAGGAGAAAGGCTGAGTTAGAGCCAGATAATCACTCTGGCTAAAAACTGTACCTTTTCTATATTCTACATCTGTTCAATGATCTTTACTCTCATACATTTTCATACTTCTCCATTTCTATATTGCTTTCCTTGGGCATATCTGGAATAACATTGTCTTATTATGTTTCTGGATTTAAAAGTGGAAGGTCCAGTAAATATCATGTTGCATCTGCACCTGATGGATTTGAAACGACACCAAAGCAGTTTAACAGAGCAATATAATATCACACTGGAAACTAGCCTCAGGGCAAATTGATGTGGATTTTCCATCATTGCCTGTGAGGAATGCCTGCAACAAGCATGTACTTCATTTAAATATGGTAATTATAGTCTTAAGGCTAAAATTGAGTTTTTGATAAATCTATTTTTACCGAATAAAGCCTCACTTCCTCCCTACAAATCACATCAACAAAGTCAGTGAAAATAGACTTCACAAATAGCAATTCATAAGATCTTCACCTCAAATGGAGGTAAGTCTCCTGTTATAAAAATAAAGTACTGTGCATGCTGGCAATCTGAAATCAAAACAAAGTGCTGGAAATACTCAGCAGGTCTGACAGCATCTGTGGAAAGAGAAACAAGAGCAATGTTTCAGCTCAAACACAACTCACCCTCAGAGCTGAAAGAAGCTATCAATTTGCAATAAATTTTGAAATTTCTGTAGAAACTCAGCAGGTCTGGATAGTGGGAAGAAAACAGAGTTAACACTTTGAGTCTGATAACTGTTCATCAGAAGGGATGAACTGATATGTTCTGATGAAAAATCACCAGACTCAAAATCTTAACTGTTTTCTCCCCACAGATGCTGCCAGACCTGTTGAATTTGCCAGCAGTTTCTGTCATTTCAGATTTCCAGCATCCATAATTCTTTGGTTTTTTTTGGAAGGTATTTCATGAGTTTTATGCCATTGAAAATGGGAGGAGAAGGAAGAACAAAATGGAAAGGGAAAGGATAGGAAAGATGAAGTTACAAAGATGTCATGGCATCAAAGGCAAAAGATATTGTAATGCTTGTATTGAAGGAACAAAGCATTGTCCAGAGTGAATTGCCAGAATGATGAACAGGCTTCCCTGAAAGCACAATTATGGAAAACAAACTGGCACACAGCAACAAAGCAGAACCAACAAAGGACAGAGCTCATGGTCCAAAACTGTTGAACTCAATGGTGAGTCCAGAACGCCGTAAAGTGTCTAATTGGAAGATGTGCTGTTGTTCCTCCAGATTGCATGGAGTCTCAGTAGAACTCAGCTGCAGTGTGTAATCAAGGTGACTTGATCAACAAGGGAAAGGGTAAGGGCAGAAGTGTGCCTAATGAGTTGGACACAGTGTGGGGGCGGGGAGGGAGTCCTCCGTTGAGGGGAAAAAGAAGCTGCATTTGAAATACTGTTGCAGGAGACTGCATCAACAGAACAGACGTGACAAAAATGGAGTCCCGATAGATAAAAGGCTCTATTTAGGAAATTGAGGCTGATTAGTTTGTTTCAGACCAATCTTGTTTTGGCAATTACTTTTCTGCTTATATTTTGGCAGTGTCAAATTGGGAAGGACAAGCACCAAAATTGCAGGGTTTTCTGTTCCTGGAGTGCTGAACATGAGAGTACTACAAGAGTTTTGTGAGAAGGCCTCTTGCGGATGTTGTGCAGTTCTTTGGTCCTGTGATACTGAATTTGTAATCTTTCAGAGGCTCAGGGATTACAGGAGCTTCAGTCTTTGCAAGGCAGGAAGTTACAGATTAACACTGAGTGTGCTCTGAGATTTGTCCATTAAAGTGTAGGCTTGTGTAGTGAGGGCAAGAGATGGAGGGAGAGGAGGGCTATTGGCTATCAGCATATGTAATAGGGTGACACAAAAGGGGCTGACGACCAGTGAGGAGAGAATGGGCAAGGATGCTAATGGAGATACCAGCCAACCAGTACTTTAGCACACAATCAGGGAATTTACATTGAAACAGTCTGTTTTACTAAACTGTTGCATAACAAGGAAGCTATTGACAAGATTCAAATGTATTTCAAAGTCTTTTGAACTACAGCAATTAACCTGAAGAGCTCTTCAGATACTATGCTTTATAGACAAGTTAATCCTGGGCTTCTGAAACCAATCAGTTACAAATTGCACTCAAATGATTACACTTAGTTTCTCATTTTAAAATTTATAAACAACATTAGCATTAAATCTCAAAAATATGGTAAATTAAACCCTGTGGGCCCTGACTTTAAAATGTTTCATATTCTTTTGCTTTTCATAAAACAGCGGATTCTTATCAATGGCATGTGGTTGCTGAAGTCTCTGGGAGGAAAAGTTGGCTGCCAAATCATTAGTGTTGATTAATGACTCTGATTCTATTAAATCAAATCTGTGTGAAAGTAGTTCTGTGAATAAATGGATGGTGTGTCTGTGACTCTGTTTGAGAGTTTGTGTGTGGGTTATATGAGTAGATTGTTATCTAAATATAGATATACATCCAAGATAACAAGGTGTAGAGCTGGATGGACGCAGCATCGGAGGAGCAGGAAAGCTGACATTTCGGGTCTGGACCCTTCTTCAGAAA
>NW_025969368.1:0-15502 GCF_021869965.1 Rhincodon typus
TGCTGCTTGGCCTGCTGTGTTCATCCAGCCCTGCACCTTGTTGTCTCAGGTATTTGTTCCTGTTGTTCCTTACCTTGTTTACCATGCTCTGAAAAAAGTATCTACCAAGTCCCTGCCTCCACAACAAGAAGCATCTGCAACAGACACCATCAAAAAATTCTCTTCACACAATGCAGCTAAGAAAGCTGGAATTGGGAATGTACATCATCCCCATTTGACAGGCTCGTCACCCAATGACTGCGGTTGCTCTGACAGTTTCCAAAACAGTCATTTAGTGGTGGTAGGGATGAGATTGGACAAGTGGGCAAAACTGGCTCTGGATTCTGGACATGTGAAGCAAAACGAACAATGGTGTGGATAAGCAGACACTGAGAAATATCGGAAAAGGTTAGAATTCCACTCGGGGAAGTCTCACCTGTTTTAATAAAATTGCCTGATTTCCCACTGACTTTGGACATTTTTGGAAATTGCCATGACTTGCCCAGGCCTAGAAGTTCTTACTAAATTCATGACTTTTGTAGATTGCCCTTGACCAAAAAGAACCGTGTTAACTAAACTGTAAAAACTCCAAATAACTTCATTGGTGAATTCAGAAAACGTTGCAGAAACATTTGCCTATTTATTGCACTAATTGATGTGCTGTTCAGTTTTTATACAAGTTTACCATGAAAACCAATAGCTACTGCTACAACCTCCCTCTATCCATGAGGCCCAAGGCTATCCCAAGCTTCACATTCTTTCCATTAAATGTCCCATTTATAAAACACCACCCTCAAAAAAACCCGAATACTTGGTCTCCCTCACAATTAAGCTAAGCTTGAAGGTTAAATGGGAGTGCAAGATATTTCACTATGTGTCAAGTGAATTCAAAGTCTTACATCAATTGATGTGACATTATTGGCCTACACGATTTGTATGTTTTCCCCCTAGGATTTGAAGTGGCAGACAAAGGGTCAGAACAGAATGATATTAAAGCATTTGGTGTACAAAGGGAACAAAGTTATACCATAAGCAGTTGGCATTTCAACTTTAGCCAAAGTATCATTCTGTTGCATACTCTGCAAGTCAGCTTAGAGATCCAACTTAAATTGCTCACCTTCACCAATTTTCTCAATCTTTACATAATCCTCCATGCTGCTGTTCACAATTCAGCCTGTGAACAGACACAAGAAAGTCAGATTTCCATGGTGCACAGAATAAAAACAGATGATTTTTCAAATATTGCAAATATTTAAACTTCGAATGTGAACAATCTTCAAAACCACCAAATACTCACGTTACAACTGCATATTGTAAAAGATTTCATTTCAGAACAACAATAATTTGGAACATAACACATGATAAAATTCCCAGTGTTGTGAAGAAATGGAGAGGGAGAAGTTTGGCAACAGTTAGTTCATCACTCAGACGGTAGGAAACGGACTACATGCAGTTTGGGATCCTGTCAGAATACGTCAAATGGGGTGAAAGTCTGGAGAAAGGGGCTTGATGGAAAACTAGATCTTGACAGTCTAGTTAATGCTGTTGCAGGAAAACAGAACTGGTACTGATAATTTCTACAGTCATTAGTGTAATTCTTCTGGGAATCTACTTCTGGCACTGAAATGGTTTGTTTTTGGATCAAAATGAATCAGCATTTTGACACCTCTCTCACACAAAGAAAGCTGACCATAAATATGAGGACAAAACAGTAGGACAGTGGCTATGGTATAAGAATTCTGAAACAGCAATTCACGGATCTGAATTCAAATTGCACCACAGCAAACAGAAAATTATAAGATCCAGTGATCAACTAACGCCCTTTACATAGGAAATCTGGCATTCTTACTTGGTCTACGTGACCCCAAACCCAATCTAGACAAAGGCAGTGGGAGTTTCGACATGAGGACTACAGCAGTACATGATAGTCAGACTGTTTAGACAGAATGAAGAGGCAAATGACAATTAATCCAAAAAAAATGTGAGGTGTTGCATTTTGTGAGGGATAACAGGCAAGGGAGTAGAAGTGGAATGATAGGATGTTAGGAAATACTGATCAACTGAGGGGCATGGTAAGTATGTCTAAAGATCCTTGAAGACAGCAGGACAGCGAAGATAAAGGTGGCCATGACGGCATAAGGGACAACTGTTTTTATTAATCAAAACATTGAATACAAGAGCAAAGAGGTTCTAATGGAGCTGCATGTAACCAGTCAGGCCACAACCGGAGTACTGTGTCCGTGTTCTAATCACCACACTATACCAGAGAGGGTGCAGAAGAGAATATTGCCTGAGCAGGAACGATTCAGCTATGGAGAGAGACTGGAGAGACTGGTTTTGTTTTCCTGAGAATAGAGAAGGCTGAGGTGGGAGTAAGCAAGAGAACTAATTGAGTTCTACAAGATTCTAATGGGCATAGATAAAGTAGATAGGGAGAAGCTTTCCTCTTCAGTTGAAGGGGTCAGTAATCAGGGGACACAGTCATAATGTTTAGAGGGTATCAGAGGAAAAGAAAAACCACCCAGAAAATTATGGGTATCTGGAACTCACTGCCTGAGAAGTGCGGTAGAGGCATGGACCCACAAGAGAACTAAGAACAAATTAAATGAACATTTGAAATATCACAGCTTACAATGCTATGGGCCAAGTGTTGGAAAATACTATTAGCATAGACGGCTGTTCGATGACCAGCTCAGACATGTTGGCCAAAGGACTACTTTCTGTCGTTAAACCTTTATGACAGTAAGATTTTATTCATGCACCCCCCGTCATTACTCGTGTCCTCTCAAGGATCCATCCACCACCCCCTACAGGTAGTTCTGCTATGACGTGTGTTTCGTTAACGCAATTGATGCGTGTTTGGATAACACGACCTTTCTGCTGTACAGGTATAGCAATTTTCCATAGAAAATCGCATTCTAAGGAAATTGCTATTTCAATTTTCTACGGCACAATTTTCTCTAGTACGAGATCACACAAGAACGCAACTATCGCATTATAGGAAAACTACCTGTATTTCTCATCTGTGAACTGCTGCCTGTGCCACCAGGAAACAAAGCATCATTGTATGCTAATTGCGCCCAACTGTACCTCATAACCACCTCTCAAGTCAAGTTCCCCTCCATGATATTCACTACCCTAGCTCGGATATAGCTGTTCCTTCAGTGTTACTGGGTCAAATTCCTGGAATTCCCTCCTTAACAGCATTGTCGGTTCACCTACAACACATGGATTGCAGTGGTTCAAGAAGGTAGCTCACCACCACCTTCAAGGGCACCTGGGTGAAGCAATAAATGCTGGCAATCCAGTAACGCCCACGTCCCTCAAATGAATAAATAACCCTCCACTTGTCTCCAAAATTGCCAGACCCATGATTCAAAAGCCAGTAATGGACTAGCAGAAATCTCCTTCTGCTCACAGGGAAGTACAAAGTCATTGCTTTGATCCTTGCTACAAACTCCCCCTCCTTAGCCTATGGGGAGGTCACATCTGATCAAGTTGATTGCATTTTTTGGAAGTAACAAGGAGAGTTCAATGAAGGCAATACACCTAATGTGGGGTCTACGTAGATCTTAGCAAGGTTTGACAAGGATGCAAGAGCAGGCTGGTCACAAAGGTAAAGCAGAAGTCAACAGAGGGCAAGACAAATCCAAAGTTGAGTCAGCAGCAGGCAGCTAAGGGTTTTGTTTTTATATTGCCAACGGAGGTTTTTCTAAGTGGAGGGTGTTTGTAACAGAGCTGCACAGGGATCAGTAACGAGTCCACTGTTGTTTGGAGTATATAAATTAATGATTTAGACTAGAATCTAAGATGAAGAAGTTTGCAGATTATACAAAAGTTGACCGACAGTGAGATTGCAGCAAAGATACCAGTGGACTGGTCCGGTGAGTAGAAAAGTGGCAAATCACAACCTGAGTTTCAAATACTGTGACGCAGTGGTAAAGGGTTACCTGGATGCTCTTTCATGAAGAAGTCATACCCCATAGATAACGACCTTGAATTGGGTCAGTGGTCAGTGACAGGGACAGGAAGGTGTGATTTCAAGCAAAGCAGGTAGACAGTTCCAGGAGATAGTGCTGAAAGAACATCAGCCTTTGAGCTTGTCTAACAAATTTGAGATTTTTGCTCCCTGTGTGCAAAAGTGTAGGGGCTGTACAGGGAACGGGCAAACCGACCACATCACCATAATACAAGGAGCTATTTAAGAGGAAGAAATAAGAAATGTAGTTGCTATCCGAAACAGTATAATCACGGGAACACACTGTTCTGTGCCCAGGATCGAGAGTCCCAAAGGGTTTGTTGGCTGCCTGCTACCTCGGGCTCAGGTTCTCTCATCTGACTAGCAGAGGAACTTGAAGTGGGAAGAGAAGATCCAGTTGTACATAGCTCACATAGATAGAAACAGCAAAGAAATCTACTGAGGGAGTATGAGCAGCTCAGGGCTAAATTATAAAGCACTATCACAAAGGCAATAATATCCACATTACTACCTAAGCCAAGAGATAATTAGCACAGTGTCAACACGAATAATGAGGTAAATGGGTAGCTCAAATATTGGTGTGGGAGAAACTGGTTCAAATTTACAGAACACTGGCACCGGTACTGGGAAAGTTGTTCCAATAGGACGGGCTCTACCCGAATCAGAGCCCTGGAGACTCTCATATCGAGGGCTATAGTAGGATTTCAACAATATTTTGGAGGGGTGGTCCAGTTGCATGGCACAATTTGGAGGGGAGGGCGGCTTAGGGATCTAACTTCAGGCACAGGAGATAAGGGGACTACTACAAGAAGTGGGGCAGTCAACACAGGACTGAGGGTGCTGTACTTAAATGCACAGTAGACAAAATGAAGTTAGCTAGCTGGTAGCGCAGATTGAACTTGGCAGGTACAATGTTTTGGATAGAGATGTGACTGCAAGAGGATCAGGGCTGGGAACTAAATATCCAATGTTACACGCCCTATTAAAAAGGGCAGACAGAGTTGCCTCGTTATTATGAAATGAAATTAAAATCGATAGCAAGTGTTATAGAGTTGAAAAGTGTATAATCAACGTGGGTACAGTTGAAGAACCACAAAGGAAAAAAAGACACTGATGGGAATTATGCCCAGGACAAGACAACCAAGGCTGACAAGGGAAATCAGGGACAGCAATAAAGCAAAAGAAACAGCATTTATACATGATCAACATCAGTGGGAAACCAAGGGATTAGGAAGCCTTTAAATACCAGCAGAGGACAACTTTAAAAAACATTAGGGGTGGGGGAGGATGAGGACAAGGATGAGGCAATGACTTATAAGGGCAATCTAGTTAAAAGAAAACTGCAATCATTTTCTATTTTAATAAGAAATATAGAGAGAGAAATAGGAATGGCCATTGGACCTTTGGAAAATGAGCCTGGAGAAGTAATGGGTAAGAACGAAATGGCAGAGGAACTGAATAGATACTTTGCATCAGTCTTCACAGTGGAAGACACCAGCGGCATACCAAAACTGCAAGAGTCAGGGGCAGAGGTTGAGTGCCATCACTGGGAAGATGCTGGGGAAGCTGATAGGTCTGAAGGTGGATAAATCACGCAGACCAGATGGATTACACTCCAGAGTTCTGAAAGAGATTGCAAAGCCATGTTGTTGATCTTTCAGGAATCACCCCAGAGAACTAGAAAATAGCTAACGCAAAGCTCCTGTTCAAGAAGGGTGGGAGGCAGTAGACAGGATACCATAGGCCAGTTAGCCTGACCCGAATCATTGGTAAGATTTTAAGAGTAGGATGGAGGAGTACTTGGAAGTGCATGGTAAAGTAGTACCAAGTCAGCACGGCTGTGTCAAGGGGAGGTCATGCCTAACAAATGTTAGAGTTCTTTGAGGAGGTAACAAAGAAGTTAAACAAAACAGAGCCAGTGGATATGATCCACAGGTATTTGGATTTTCACATGGCCTTTGACAAGGTAAGCACAGGAGGCCAATAAATACAATAAGAGCCCAAGGTGTCAGAGGCAAGGTACTGACACAGAGGATTGGCTGACTGGCAGAAGGCAGACAGCAAGGATAAAGGGGTCTTTTTCAGGTTGGCAGCCGGTGACTATTGCAGTTCACATGGGGCAGTATTGGGATCACAGCTATTTCCATCATAGATAAATGAAGGAACTGAAGACATTGTTGCTAAATTTGCAGATGACTCAAAAGTATGTGGAGGGCCAGGTAATGTTGAGGAAGTGGGGAGGCTGCAGAAGGACTTAAGCTAGGAGAGTGGGCAAAGAAGTGGCACGTAGAACACAATGTGGGAAAGAGTGAGGTTACACACTTTGCTAGGAAGCATAGAGGCATATACTATTTCCTAAATGGGGGAAATCTGAAATAAAGGGATTGAGGTCCTTGTTCAGGATTCTCAAGCTTAACATGTAGGTTCAGCTGGCAATTAGGGAGGCGAATGCAATATCAGCATTCATTTCAAGTGGACTAGAATACAGAGCAGAAATGCAACCGTTGAGGCCGTACCAGGCTCTGGTCTGACCACATTTGGAATATAGAAAACAGTTTTGGGCCCTGTATCTCAGGAAGGACACACTAGCATTGGAGGGGGTCCAGAGGAAGTTTACAAGAATGATCCTGGGGACGAAGGGTTTGTCATTTGAGGACTTTGGGTCTATACTTGATGGAAGTTTGAGGGGAGATCTGATTGAAACTGAAGAGTGCCGAGTGGTCTAGATAGCGTGGTCACGGAGAAGATGTTTCCACTAGGACCTGAGGGAATAGCCTCAGAGTGAAGGTACGACACTTTAGAACTGAGAGGAGGAGAATTTCTTCAGCCAGAGGGTGAAGACTCCGTGGAACTCATTGCCACAAAAGACTGTGGAGGCCAAGTCACTGCATGTCTTCAAGACAGACAGATAGGTTCTTGATGAGTAAGGGGACCAAGGGTTACGGATGGAAGGCAGAAGAATGGGGTTGAGAAACATATCAGCCACGATCAAATGGGGGAACAAACTCAATGGGCCAAATAACCTTGTCATACTCCTACAGCTTCTGGTCCTAACCCAGAGAAGTGTGAAGTAATGCATTTAGGGAGGACAAACAATACAGGAATATGCAATAACAGGAGGACTCAGAATTGTAAAAGAACTGAGGAATCTTGAAGTATCAATGGACCCACAAAGTAGGTAAGCTGGTCGAGAATACTTTTCTTCACTGGCTGAAGGCTATTATCTATGTGCAGAAAGCTCATGCTAGAACTGTTTGAAAAAACAACACGATGTAGACTGCAGCTACAATACTGCTTACTGTTTTGGTCACAACATCACAGGAAGAATGTAATCGAGGGGGGAGGGAAGGTTTACAAGGCTGTTCCCCAGAGTGGACAATTTTAACAATGTCAAAAGATTGGATAGGCTGTTTGTCATCCCCGCTTTGGAACAGAGAAGGCTGAAGAAAGTGATTTAATTGGGATGTATAAGATTGTGAACAGTCAAGAGTGTATAGGTAGGAAATGCCAATTTCACTTGAACAGAGGACAACTTGTGGACATAAATCCAATCTAATTGATTAAAATCTAAAAGAAAATTCAGAGAGGTGGGAAGGGGTCTCTGAAGTTCGCCCACTGAAAGTGAAAAGGCAGAAACCTTCATTGCATTTAAATAAAAACACTTGGATATGCACTTGAGGTGCCCTATGCTAAAGGACTATGGACCAAGAGCAGGAAAGTGGGATTAGATGGAATAGATCTTTCAGCAGTATCAACATGATGGATCAAAAGGCTTGCATCTGTGTCTTCTCTGACTGCGTTTGCACCAATTAAACGATGGCTTGACTAAAGTTTTCATAATTATTTTTAAATCTGGCAACGACCTCCACAATTCCTTATTGCTGTTCATTCAGCTCCACAACCCTCTGATGACCACATTCACGCAGCAACCTCTTCAGCATGTGATTTACTGCAACTACTAGCTGGTTAGTTTAAATTTGGTAGTGGGGAAACTTCTAGAAACAATAATTCAGAACAAAATTAGTAAATCGCATAGACAAATGTGACTTAAAGAAGCTAGCGTGGATTTCAAAGGAAAGTCAGGTTGCTGAAAACTTGCTAGAAGTTTTCCAGTAGTTAGTGGAGTTGCTGAGGACAGTACAGTTGATATACTGTACATGGACTCTGAAAAGGCATTAATACAGTGCTGCCCAGACTTCCAAACAAGGTGAGAGCTTGTGGAATACAAGGAATAGGGTGCTGGGAGCAACTTGGATACAGAACTGGCCAATAATAGCAAATACTATTGATTTAATAAATGTTTTGGGGCTGAAGGAAGACGGTTCCCATTGACCCTAGAGGCACAATTCAAAGTTGGTAGATGAGACAAAACTGGGAGCACAAGGAGAAAAGTGTAGAACTTCAAAGAAAGTGGACAGGCTGGTGGAATGGACAGACAAGCAGCAGCCAAAGTTCAATGAGGAAAAACATGAGGTGATACATTTTGTTAGGAAGAACAAGCTCAGACAAAATTAAAAGAATAATTCTAAAACAGGGTACAGGAGAAGAGGGGCTGGAACATGTATGTGCTTAAGTCATTTTTGGTGGTAGGACAGATTGGGGGAGCAGTTAATATGTACAGTATTCTGGTCTTTATTAAAAAGTACAGTGTACAGAATGAGGAGGTGATGTTGAACTTGTGTAAGACACTTATTAGACCTCAGCTAGAATATGGTGTACAGTTCTAGGCTCTACATTATAGGAAGGGTATGAACAAATTGGAGAGAATTCACTAGAATGACTATGGAGTACTTGTATATGAACACTAGTTCACACTCAGTTGGCAACTGTATCCAGTTTCAGGGATCGTAGTTTAGGAAAGATTTGCAGGAATGATTCCAAGGGTGAGGGACTTCAGTTATGTGGACAGATTGACCAAATTAGGACAGTTTTCCTCGGAGACAAGAAGCCCAAGAGATTATTTGATAGAGATAGATTTGGTCAACAAACAAATGGGACTCATTGAGGACCAAGTGGCCATCTGCGACTGGAGTTGAAGTATGTAAGGCAAGATTTAAATACTTTGAGTAAATTATATTTGTGTTCACTATGGAGAAGGATGAGGTAGGTATAGAAGTTACGTAGGGGGAACTGTGATTTACGTGAACAAAATAGGATCAAGAGGGAGGTGATATTAGCAGTTTTAGCAGGCTTAAAATTGGATCAATTCCCAGGCTCAGATGAGATGTATCCCAGGCTGTTGGGGGAGGCAAGGGAGGAGATTGCAGGGGCCCTGACATTAACTTTCAAATCCTCTCATCACAGGAGAGATGCCAGAAGAGTTGAAGCTTGTGTGGTACTATTATTCAAGAAGATAGGTAGGGATAAACCATAGAATTATCAACCAGACACTCAGCAGAAGGGATACTTTTTGAAAAATTCTGAGCAACAAAATTAATTTCTGCCTGAAGAGACAAGGATTCATCAAGGATAACCAGCATGGCATTGTCAGGGAGAAATCACATCTGATAAGTTTGATTGAACTTTTTGAGATGTGCAGAGGACAGTAGTAAGTTGATATAGCCTACATTGACTTCAGTAAGATGTTTGACAAGGTGTCACTTGGCAGACTGGTCAAGGCAGCAAGAGCCAGGGCAATTTGACAAATTGAACCCAAAACTGGTAGTGTGGCAGCAAGGAGGTGGTGGCCAAGATTATTTACATAACTGAAAGTTTATGCCCAGTGGCATATCACAGAGTTTGGTGCTGGTCTAGACATAATCTGGGCTCATGAACATAGAAAACGTGTTCACCAAGTTCACAGATGATAGAAATTAGTAGTGCAGTAAATAGCACGGAGAAAAGCTTTCAACTGGAATGATACAGATGGGGTGGTGAGGCAAGCAGAACAGTGGTAAGTGGAATTTAATCCTGAAAAGTTTGACATGACGACATTTTGGGAGGTCTAACAAAGCAAGGGAGGACACATTGAATGGTAACGCACAAGTGCAGAGGATCAGAGGGACATTAATATGCATGTCAATAGATCCTTGAAAGCAATAAGACAGGTCGATAAAGGTGGTTAAAGCAGCATTTGGGATATTTGCTTTTATTAGTCAAGACATGGAATACGGCAAGAAGGTTATGATTGAGGCATACAACATGTTGGTTGGACCACAGATGGAGCACTGTTGCAATTCTGTTCACTACACAACAGGATTGCACTAGAGAGAATGAATAGAAGATCCACCAACATGTTGCCTGGGCTGGAGTGATTCAACTATGAAGAAAGAGTACCTAGGTCGGAATTGTTTTCATTAGAGCAAACAAGGCTGATTGGGAAACTTGATTCAGATATACAGAATTATAAGGACAAAAATAGAATAGATAGAAAGATACTTTTCCCCTTAGTCGAATGGCAAATGAACAGGGGACAAAAGAGAATCGGGGTGACCTAATTGAGGTGCATAAAATCATGAGGGGCATAGATTAGATGAATGCATATCGTCTTTTTCCCAGTGATGGGGAATTGAAAACTAGAGGGCATAGGTTTAAGGCGAGAGGGGAAAGATTTAAGAAGGACCGGACGGGCAACTTCTTCACACAGAGAGTGATGTGTATATGGAATGGGCTGCCAGAGAAAGTGTTTGAGGCAGGTACAATAGCAACATTTAAAAAACATTTGGATAGGTATACGGATGGGAAGGGTTTAGAGGGATATGGACCAAAAGCAGACAATTGGAACTAGCTGAGTGGGCCGAAGGGCCTGTTTCCATGTTGTATTACACTGACTCTAAAAGCAAGGCAAGGGCAGGAGGTTGAGAGTAACTAGAAGGAAACATTTTTCAGAGTGGTAGGTATCTGGAACTCAGCGCTTAAAAGACTGGGAGACACAGGAACCATCACAACATGGAAGTATTTAGATGAATGTCTAAATGCTGGCCAAATGCTGGAAAAGGGAGTTAAAGATAGATGCAAGATGAGCAGTGTGGACACAATAAACCAAAGGGCCACTTTCCCATGCTATAACATTTCTAGGACTCTAGGGTACTCAAAATCATGGAAGAGATTAGATAAGCAGAAACTTCCCCACTCATGAACGGATTGAGAACATGAGGGCACAGATTTAAAGTAATGGCAAAAGAAGCAAAAAACAAAGAAAAATCTTTGTGGTCTGAATGCACAGTGTGGTGGAGGTAGCTTCAATCAAAACATGAAAAGGGGAATTCGATTGTTCCTTTCCTGCAAGAAGTCAGGAGCACAGAACTGAGTAAACTGTTCAAGCGCCAGTGCCAACAAGATGGACCAACTGGGTGCCTCGTCCTGTGCTATAACAAATAAGATTTAAAAGCAGCCATGCCTTCTGCTGCCTGCACTTAATGCCAGAATTTCCTGCTGAAACCTCTATGCCCCTTTCTTCCTTTAAGAGGCTGCTTAAAACCAGCATCCTTGAATAAGCTGTTCGTCATCTCCTTACGTATTCTATTATACCGAGGAAGCACTTTATGCGTTTTATTACAGAGATACTGCAAAAAGACAAGCTGTTATTGAACCAAGAGGTCTTGGTTTCTTAACCAAGAATTCCTAACATCAGTCTACACTTATGCGTACTCTTACCCCACCCAGACTTCGTACCTTTTACTGCACTCAGATCATCCTTCACCTTTTCCCACTTCACCCAGCATAATGCTATGACGAAACAAATTTTCCTTCCCTTCCCTTTAAAAAATTCCACATACGGTGAACCAGTGTGCCACAGAGGGAACAATGATGCTGACAGCTCTGCCCTCAGGATTCAACAATTTTAGATCTGTTTCCTCCTGTTTACTTTCCTGTGGGAGCTGATGATTCTGTTACCTCTATTCATATCTCATATTCATTCTCTTAAAGATGCAGTCTGACCTGCCAAGTAACTCTCACATGGAGAGCATTTGGCATTTATTGCTTGAACCATAGTCAGTCAGTGTCTATGTAGCCAAACTGCACCATCTTTGATTACACTGTCCAATTTACTCCCTTCGGTAAAGGGAATCAGTTTTTGCAGTATGTCAAGGAATCATTGAGGTTCATTCTTAACGTCTTCTCCCTTCCTTTGGCTGGATACAAACAATTGGCTTTAATGCCCTTGGTCAGTTATCCTTGAATCTGCCTGTAGCTCTTCTGACAAATTATTATCGAAATATAAATTGAACAGTGCAACAATCTGGTGACAATTGTGACAAACAGAGGGGAAAAAAGAAAGATATCATGTTTGACTTGGATGTAAGTTTTGTTATGCATTCTGGTTCCCCCAAGAATGCTCTACCTCATTGTCATTGTGATAGTTGCTTATGAATTTTGAAGAAAACTTGGAAAGTTTAGTGTTAAACAACAGGTGAAGAACTTACAAAGGATCAAGAGGTTAAAATTTAAAATATCAGAAAACTTACCTGTATTAACAGGCCAAAGACCCAGGTTAAATCTTCCAGGAATAACTTGGATACAGAGGATGTTGATCCTTGTAGCTTCCAAGAATGTAATTGACAGGTGGTCTGTTGAAATTCAGATAAGCCCGAGTGTTACAAATTTCTTCTGTACCTTGGCTTAGATGAAGAAAATTACAAGCAGTAAAACTGTGACCTAATGTCAGCAATGCAGCATATAGACAGGAAAAAGATAAATCAGAATTTCTCCAGATTGACAGTCTTGGAGACTCCAAAGCATCCAATCAAGTTAGAGGAATAATTAATATTCTTCACAGTTGAACCACTATGGTACTGGCCAATGAGCATGATCGGACATCATAGCTAAAACATGCCAAAGCCCACACTAAAACACACACTTTCCAGAGGAGGTCATGAGGCAACTACCTGCAGCATGAAATAACCAGATTTTCCAGACCCACGGTCCAACAGCGCTTCTGGCCAATACATTCATGGAAAGAAACAGGTAACTTCAGAATAGTGTTAACACAGGGTGGGTGGAAATAGATAGTCATGCAGTATGTTCATGGCAGTTGCCCAAAAGAGCTAGTCTCACCAGGCCACTTTTCACAATTTCTCTTCAGAAAAAAATAAAGTCTCTTCCAAAAGCTATAACTGAGACTGCCTTCATCACATTCTCAGGCACCACATTCCAGATGCTAACCACTTGCGCTTCATGTCACTGTTGCTTCCTTTACAAATCCCCTTAAATCAGTGATTCTTCCAACATCAGGAACAGTTTCACCCTATCCATTCAATTTAGGTTCATGTGATACAGTATGGAAAGTATTTGTTGAAGTCAAATCAGCTTTACAAAGGTTCACCATAATTCCCTTGCTTTCATACGCTTTTACAGCATGGAAGAAACAATTTAGTCAATTATGTTTAAGGTGAGAGAGGAAAGATTTAAAAGGGACCCAACAGACAACTTTTTCGTGCAGTATGTATGGAATGAGCTGCCAGAGGAAGTGGAAGCTTGTAAAAATTACAACATTTAAAAGGCTTTCGGATGGGTATATGAATAGGAAAGGTTTAGAGGCATATAGGCCAATTGCTGGCAAATGGGACTAGATTAGTTTAGGATAACTATTCGGCATGGACGAGTTGGACCCAAGGGGAAAGGCGATGGCGTAGTGGTATTATTGCTGGATTGTTAATCCAGAGACCACACAACATTCTGGGGACCAGAAGCCCACCACAGCAGATGGGGGAATTTGAATTCAATAAAATATCTGGAATTAAGAATCCAATGACAACCATGAATCCATTGCCAATTGTCAGGAAATACCCATCTGGTTCACTAATGCCCTTTAGGGAAAGAAACTACCTTCCTTACCTGGTCTGGCCTACATGTGACTCTAGACCCACAGCAATATGCTTGACTCTGAACTGCCCTCTGGGCAATTAGGGATGGGCAATAAATGCTGCCTAGCCAGCAACACCCTCATCCCACGAATGTATAAAGAATAAAGATCATGCTGTACATCTCAATGACTATGTCTTTGATAGCTATGAGTCCTCAAGCCTAGTCCCATTTTTAACTATCAAAAGTAAAGTACTGTGAACATAGAGAATGTTAAATAAAACCAAAGTGCTGGTGAGATTCAGTGGATCTGGCAGTATCTGTGGAGAAATAAATACTTCAAATGTGATAGGACCCTTCTTCAGTACTGGAATGGCGACGATTTTTCCAATTCTTGGTCTATAATTCTGTAGTTAAAAGCACCTCAAATACACAAGTATTTTAAAGACACAATTCATTCAGGTATTAGCTTAATATTGCTCACGACCCCTTTGGATGCGAAAAGTTACTTACTTCACCTCTAAACCAATTATTTCAAATTTTGTCCCCGGTTAATGAGCTCGCTATTCTCTGTAATCTAATCCCCTCAGCCTCCTCTGACCTAAAGGAGATTGGTCAACTCTTACAAAAACAGAAATAAACATCGACACTAACAATTACAGCAGGTGCTAGAACCGTGAAGTTAAAAAAAGAGGTTCACGTGTAGCCTCCAGAAGTTAGTCTGACTACCACCCTTACAACCACTACCACCTCGGGCACGTCCAGGAGGCCCAGACTCAGCCCGGGCCTGAGGCTCGCCACCCCCGACACCCGCGCCGTACCCCTCGTCCCGGGTGATGGCAGGGGATATCTCCCATCCGCCCGGGAGACGGTTTTTATTCCTGGTCCCACCTGCCGCCGGGGCCAACTCGCAAGCTGTGCGGCGGCGATGAAGGGGTTGCTGTAGTAGGCCGAGCAGCGCGGGGCTGACAGAGAGAGAGCAACAATACCCGTTTCCCGTGCCCGCTCCCGCCGCAGTTTGAACGCCGCTCGCTCGCTCTGCCCCCTCCAACCGCCCCCGCCCTGATTCAAACCTGCAGCCAATCCGCGCCGCCATTTGGATTCAAAGCGGCCAATCAAGCCGGCCGAGCCCGCTGAGGTCCTTCGCCCAGCGCTTAGGTGGCCAACGAGAAAGGCGCGAAACGCCGGAGCACAGCGGCAGCGGTGAATGGGCGGGGCCTGGAGGCGGGGCGGGGCCCCAGAATAGGCGGAACCTGAGGATAGGGCGGGATTTGGTGATGGGGCGGGGCACGGCGATGAGGCGGAGTCTGGAGACGGGGCGGAGTCCGATAATTGGGTGGGGCCCGACGGTGGGGCGGGGTCTGACGGTGGGGCGTGGTCTGACAAAGGGCGGGGTCTGACGATGGGGCGGGGCCTGTCACTACCGGGTGCAAGATCAGGCCGGGAACTTTGGAGGCGGTCGGGGACGGGCCGAAGATTGAGCGCAAACTTGGATTGTTTTTCCGGTTGCTGGATCTTTTGTTTCGCTAATGGTTTGAGGTGAGCGGGCGGATTTTAAATGGCAGAGTTTGGCTCTGTTTTTGCCTCCAGATTTGTAAGATATTGGTTTGCACCCTCGTGGTCACACCGGTGTTCAGCATCTCCTGAGGTGGCTCAGGTGTCCCATTTTTTTGGTGTTTGTCTGTCGGTAGACAGTACATCACAAAATGGCCATGGCCGTGCATTTCAACAAGACTTGACAGAATCAAAGAGTAGAGCTGGATGAACACAGCAGGCCAAGCAGCATCATAGGAGCAGGAA
>NW_025969369.1:0-2757 GCF_021869965.1 Rhincodon typus
AGGTGGACAGGAGAATTAATTCTACTTACATTCCGGAGTGAAACTTTAATTCTGATGCCCAGCTCAATCTCTGCTCATGAGTCTTAAATGCAGTTATTTGCCCACACCTATAGTTGTGAAAACAGTTAAATTCATTTCAGGAACAAAAACAGAAGTAGCTGGAAAAGTTCAGCAGGTCTGGCAGCACCTGTGAAGAAAAGAATCAGTGTTAAGGTTTCAGGTCTGGTGATCCTTCCTCAAAACTCAAAATT
Organism: Rhincodon typus; assembly: GCF_021869965.1. Classification (NCBI taxonomy): domain Eukaryota; kingdom Metazoa; phylum Chordata; class Chondrichthyes; order Orectolobiformes; family Rhincodontidae; genus Rhincodon; species Rhincodon typus. Next base: position 252 of record NW_025969369.1, read on the forward strand.
CATTACAGTATGTGTTCAATGCTTTCAGGAATTTGAAAGAACTTCCTAGGTTTCTAATTTCACCAATTTTCATGAAATTTGTAACTCAGGTGGTGTCAAGGTCATGTGTGGGAGACTGTGCAGTTTCCCATTGCTTCTTTCTGGTTCACAATAGCATTGTAATTGTGGTTAACTCCACCAAAAGTATCGTTTTACTTCTTTGAAAATGTCTCAAGTTTTTTTTAGTGAATATCTGAAATTTCCATTAAATGACTTTTAGTTTTATTTTTCAACAGTCTGTGACACTTCTTTTGCACAGTCAACGAAGGTACATTTTTGACTTCGATCAGATTGACAGACTTTTCTCAGTCACCATGCCCAGTATGGTTCGACATACTTTACAAACCGTTTGCTCTGTGGGATATTACAGGAACATCTACAGTCCACCTGACAGCAGCGCCTCCATTATACAGGATTACACTGAGGATGGGCGCTTACTTCAAACATTGTACTTAGGAACTGGACGAATGGTAGTCTACAAATACACTAAACTGTCCAAGTTTTCTGAAGTTATTTATGATACCACTCAGGTCAACTTCACTTATGATGAAGCAGCCGGTGTGATTAAAACCATCCAATTGATACATGAAGGATTTACCTGCACAGTCCGCTTTCGACAAACAGGCCCTCTTATTGCTCGACAGATCTTCAGGTTCAGTGATGACAATCTTGTTAACGCTCGCTTTGACTACAGTTATAATAACCTTCGAATCACTAGCATGCAAGCCATGATCAATGAAACTCCTCTGCCCATTGATCTGTATCGTCATGATGATGTGTCAGGGCGAACAGAACAGTTTGGGAAGTTCAGTGTAATCTATTATGATCTGAACCAGATTATAACTACCACTGTTATGACACACACCAAGCGATTTAATACTAATGGCCAAGTAAGAGAAGTCCAATTTGAGATCCTGAGATCTATTACATATTGGATGACCATTCAGTATGACAACATGGGACGTATGATAGTGTGTGAGATAAGAGTGGGGACTGATACCAATCTTACCAAGTACTCCTATGAATATGATGCTGATGGGCAACTGCAAACTGTTTCCATTAACAACAAACCCCAATGGCGCTACAGTTATGACTTAAATGGAAACATTAACCAGATGAGCTATGAAAATAGTGGTTATCTAACTCCACTGAGATATGACCTGCGAGATAGGATTACCAGACTCGGAGAAGTGCAGTACAAAATGGATGAAGATGGCTTCCTCCACCAGAGAGGTGATACCATATTTGACTACAACTCCAATGGTCTACTCAACAGAGCATACAATAATATTGCAGGTTGGAGTATGCTATATCGGTATGATGGATTGGGAAGGCGTGTAGCAAGTAAAACAAGCAGTGGACAGATCCTGCAGTTTTTTTATGCTGATCTGATTCACCCAACCAGAATCACTCATTTGTATAACCATACAAACTCTGAAATCACATCTCTCTACTATGATCTTCAAGGTCATCTCATAGCGATGGAGATCAGTAATGGTGAAGAGTTTTACATAACCTGTGATAACACAGGAACTCCCTTAGCTGTGTTTAGTAACACTGGACAATTAATGAAGCAGATACACTACACGCCCTATGGGGATATTTACCAAGACTCCAACCCTGATTTTCAAGTTATCATCGGTTTTCATGGTGGGCTTTATGATCCCCTGACAAAGCTTTTACATCTAGGCCGTCGTGATTACGATGTTGTGTCTGGACGATGGACAACACCAAACTATAATCTTTGGGAAGAGTTGAACAACAATCTGTTCCCATTTAATCTGTATTCATTTAAAAGCAACAACCCAATCAGCACTGTTCAGGACATCACCCATTTCACCACAGGTAAGGAATAATAGATAACTGCAAGTCTGTTACCTCACGGTGGGCTAAAGGGCCTGGTCCTGTGCTGTTCTATTGTTTGTTCTATGTTCTCACCACCTCGCCGAATATGATCTCGCTGAGAAGGTGCACTGAGGACTTTGTCAATATACCCTCTGAAAGCCACACTTCTGTTTTTGATTCCAACCCTCCTGAATCCCCTTTCTGTGACTCCCATTCCATGAAAAGCAAAAGAAATTAACCAACACAATTTGACTGCAAGTGATCAGTCGAGTTTATCAACTAGTGGGGATAACGAGTTAGCCAAGACTTAAACTGTCAACCCTCACACTTTTAATTTCCATTAAATTCTTGTATGACACACATGTAAATGCTTGTAAGTCAGCTAAATTTTAGCAGTTGCCTTGCCTCACTGGGGTAGCGCACAGGAAATCAAGGCCCACTACTCCTGTAGTAGTAGCAAAATGTTTTTTTAAAAAATCAAAGTACACAACGTCACTAATTTACTTTTAAAAAGATCCAGGTTAACAAAAAACATGGTTTCAGAGACAGTAGGAACTGCAGATGCTGGAGAATCTGAGATAACAGGGTGTAGAGCTGGATGAACACAGCAGGCCATGCAGCA
>NW_025969369.1:3257-9644 GCF_021869965.1 Rhincodon typus
TAGAGCACAGGGCAAATGGGGAATTCCAAACGAAAAGTACACAGAAAAGCCACACACACTGACCAGGTACTCAACTTCAACAGTAGCCATCCTAACACACATAAACAAAGCTGCGTGCAAACATTATTTAAACAGGCAACAACACACAGTAGCAGCACAGAACTATGCCGAGAAGAAGAATATCTCTTCCAGGTATTCAAGGACAATGGATATCCAAAAAACTGAGTCAAAACTGCCTGTTACATGAACAACACAGGAAGATACTGCATGCCCCGACACATTCATCACGCTACCTTACATCAGAAACACATTGGAACTAACCACAAGACTCCGACGACCTTGGGCATCAGAATAGCACACAAACCCACAGCAACCTTACCACAACTGCTCACCCGAACCAAAGACCCACTACCACTATGGACAGGACCAATGTCATACACAAGATTCCCTGCAGAGACTGTGAGAAACACGACATCGGACAAACAGGAAGGAAATTAACAGCAAGGGCACACGAACGCCAATTGGCTACAAAAAGACATGATCAATACTTACTCATCTCTATCCACATGGATAAGGAGAACCACCAATTCAATTGGGACAACACCAAGATCCTGGGACAGGCAAAGCAGAGACAGGCACGTGAGTTCCTAGAAGCCTGGTACTCCACGAAGAAAGCCCTATCAACAAACACATAGAACTCTACCCCATATACACTCCATTGCGAAGGAAAACCAAAAGTGAGGTAATCCAGCTCAACGGACTTCAGAGTTTAAAAACCAGGCAGGAAAACACAACGGCGCTTCATCAGAGGCTGCATTGATGATGTTACCCAGCAGGGTAATGAAACATCTGCGGAACAACGAACCTGCTCGGCCAGACAACCAACCACAACTTTTTCCTTTAGTTTGATGCTTTTCTTACCTACTTTAGTTAACCATGGATGGCGGGTGACCAGCTTAGAAGTTTTCTTTATTGCAGAAATATACTTATTGTCAACATCCTGACAAATCTCCTTAATTGTCTGCCAGTACTGTTTATTGATGTATTTCACAGCCTAGTATCCCAGTTTATTCAGCTTGCTCAGCTTTCATGACCACAAATTGCCCTTATTGAAATTTTAAATTCTGGTCTCAGACCTTCTCAGGTACATAATTCTTTGAAGTTTGCATCCTATATAGATAGGTTGGTTAAGAAGGCATTTTATAAGCTTGACCTCAATGCTCAGACCTTTGATCATAGGAGTTGGGACGTCATGTTATGGTTGTACAGGATTTTGGTGAGGCCTCTTCTGCAGTACTATGTCCAATTCTGGTCTCCCTGTTATATGAAGGATATTATTAAGCTAGAGACGCTTCAGAAGATATTTATCAGGATGTTGCTGAGAATGGAGTGTTCGAGCTATAGGAAGAGACTGGGGCTTATTTCACTTGAGCATAGGAAGTTAAGGGTGACCTGACAAAAGTTTATAACGTCATGAAGGTACAGATAAGGTAAATGGCAGTTGTCTTTTCCCTATGGTGAGGAATTTCAAGACTAGGGGGCATATTTTTAAGGTGAGAAAAGATAAAAAAAAAATTAGGAGTAATTTCTTTTTTAAACAGAGTGGTTCGTGAACTGCCAGAGGACGTGGTGGATGCGGGTACAGTTACATCGTTTAAACGACATTTAGATAAGTACATGAATAAGAAATGTTTGGAGGGATATGGGCCAAGTGCAGGCAGGTGGGACTAGTTTAGTCTGGGATTATGGCCCGCATGGACTAGTTGGAATGAAGGGTTTGTTTCCGTTCTGTTTGATTCTATGACTCTATTCTTCTGCCTTTCAAAATAAATACAAACTGTAATCTTATTGTGGTCACTGCTATCTTGTGAGTGTTTTTACTGTTTGACAATTTATGAATTCTACCACATTAGATGATATTATGTTCAAGTATAATGTGCTGTCTGGATGGTTCCAGAATGTGCTGTCCTAAGAATCTATCTCCAAAGCATTCTACAAACCTGTCAGTTGTGATTATTTCCAGACATTTATCACAAAAACTCAACATATTTGTCCACTTCGTCCGACATTGTGGTTACTGTCATGGGACCTGCAGGTCATCCCAGCTAGTGAAGTTTTCCACACACTATTGCTCACAAATGTGAGGTGCTGCATTTTGGAAGGGCAAATCAGGGTAGGACAGATACACCTAATGGTTAGGTCCTGGGGAGTGTTGCTGAACAAAGAGACCTTGGAGTGCAGATTCATAGTTCCTTAAAAGTGGAGTCACAGTTAGAAAGGATAGTGAAGAAGGCATTTGGTATGCTTGCACTGAGTATCGGAATTCAGAGGTCAAGTTGTGGCTGTAGAGGACATTGGTTCAGACACTTTTGGAGTACTGCGTGCAATTCTGTTCTCCCTGCTATTGGAAGGATGTTGTGAAACTAGAAAGGGTTCAGAAAAGGTTTACGAGGGTATTGCCAGGCTTAGAGGGTTGAGTTGTAGGGAGAGGCTGAACAGGCTGGGGCTATTTTTCCTGCAGCGTTGGAGGCTGAGGGCTGACCTTATAGAAGTTTATAAGATCATGAGGGGTCAGGGAGTCCAAAACTAGACGGCACAGGTTTAAGATGAGAGGGGAAATATGTAAAAGTGACCTAAGAAGCAACTTTTTTCACGCAGAGGGTGGTGCATATATAGAATGAGCTGCCAGAAGTGGTGGAGGCTGGTACAATTACAACATTTCAAAGGCAACTGGATGGGTACGTGAATAGGAAGGGTTTAGCAGTATATGGCCCAAATGTGGGACTAGATTTAGATAAGATGCATGGTCAGCATGGACGAGTTGGACCAAAGGGTCTGTTTCCATGCTATATGTCTCTATGACTGTATGTCCACCCAAAACGATCCCAAAATCACCAACCCAAGATCACTTTTGATTACTGCACAAATGCCATCCTTGACTTACAATGCTACCTCTCCACCTTTAACTGGCATGAAATCATCTCACATCATTGTACAATACCAGGTCTTGTGTAGCCTCTCTTTGGTCGGCTCCTGAACATGCTGTTCTATGAAACTATTCTGAAATCATTCTATGAAATCATCCTTGCCACCTTTGCCCATCTAATTTTTGAATCTGCAAGTAATTACAATCTCCCATGATTACTGATATGCCTTTCTCACAAGTTGTCATTACTTCTTTCTTCATACCTCATCTTGTGTGGTTCCTGTTCGGAGAACTGCACACAATACTGACACGTGTCTTCACACCTGACAATGGCTAACATGGAAAATTAGGGGATAGTATTAGATCCAAGAAAGGGGCATACAAATTGTCTAAAAAAAACAAACCTGGTGATTTGGAGCGGTTTAAACATCAAAGGAAGGCAAAGGAATGATTAAGTGAGGGAAATAAGGATGACAGAAAGTTTGCAGGGAACATATAAGCTGATTGTAAATACTTCAACACGTATATGAAGGGAAAAGGATTAGTGAAGACAGTTGTACATCCCTTATAATCAGAAACAGAAGAGGTTGTATAGTGAGGTACAAAGAGAAGGCAGATCAATTAAATATATACTTTGGTTATCTCTTTACAAACGGGGACACAAATAACATCCCAAAATTGCTGGATTGTGCATGGTCTCGTGACAGGGAGAAACTGAAGGAAATCAGAATTAGAAGGGAAATGGTGCGGAGGAAATTGATATGATTAAAGATGAATAAATCCCCAAGATCCGATAATCGACATACCGGGATACTTAAGGAAGTGGCCTTAGAAATGGTGGATGCATCAGTGGTTATCTTTCAAGAGTCTTTAGATTCTGCAACAGTTTCTAAGGATTGGAGAGTTTCTACTGTAAACCAACTGTCATTTTACTGTACCATTATCTAAAAAAGGTAGAAATAAAGCAGGGAATTATAGACCACTTAGCGTGATATTGGTAATAGCGAAAATGTTGGCATATATGATAAAACATTTAGTAACAGAACATTTGGAAAACAATGAGTATTGAGTTGTATGATCAGCCATGGTCACACTGAATGACGGATCAGACTTAATAGGCTAAATGGACTACACCTACTGTCTATGTTTCTGCGTAGCTCTACTCAAACCACTTCCACATTCTAGTTTTCTGAACTTAGATCACCGGTCTTGATTGTGTTAACACGATCATTAACTAACAGAACTATCTTCCACCATTTCCTAGTTTTTGTTCTTCCTGAAGATTCAGGTCCTAATCCATGTCATCCTGTAATTTTCTTTGTCATGACTACCAGACTGTACTTATTTATTTCTATTTGCATTCTAAATTCACCCATTTTGTGTTGAATACGAGATGCATTCTGATACAAAGCCTTCAGTTGTTGGTTTTATTGTTTTTGTAAACTGTCATTAAGTCATTCTTGGATTTGTACTTTCTACCCCTTCCTGTCACAGCCTGTTCATCATTTATACCATTCTCTATGGCCTTAATTCTGTCTTTGACTTACAAATCTTCACAAATTTGATCCCATGCCCTCACCGCTGAGCTTAAAATCCTCTCTTCTTCTCCAGTTACCCAGTTGGCAAGAACATTAGCCCCAGCACAGTTCAGGAATCCATCCTATCATTACAGATCCCACTTTCCTCAGTACATGTGCCATTGCCTCAAAAACTGGAGCCCACTTTTCCTGTATCAGTTTTGGAATGGGGCTTTTATCTCTCTAATCTGCTGTACCCTTTGCCAATTTGCAAATGGCTCAAGTAATAATCCAGAAATGACAAACTTTGAGGTTTTTCTTCTAAATTTTGGACCTACCTCTTCATACTCATTATACAGAACCTCCTTTGCAGACCTATGTAGACCATGACAACTGGATCCTCCCCATCCCATTGCATGTTCCTCTCCAGCCACGAGCAGCTGTTCCTAATCTTGTCACCAGTCAAGTAACACAGCTGTTTGGACTCTCATTCTTCACTCTATGGGTCTATGGAAGTGCCCCTACCTCTGAGCCAGAAGGCCTATGTTCAAGCCACACGTGTTCCAGAGGTGAGTAACAACAGCTTTGAACAAGTTGATTAGCAAATATCAAAGACAAGTATGAATCCCTTCATGACATTGCAGGATATTAAGCCATTCAAGTTGAGGTAGCAAAAAGGAGGATATCGATTGTACGGGGCAACGTCATGGTCAGTCAGCTTATACACTCCACAGCCATTACTTGTGTTCAGACAAGCTGAAAGAACCACAAACATTTTCAATAATTGCGAAGACCAAGACTGCAGAAGGTTCAGAAAAGATTTACCAGGATGTTGCCAGGAATGAAGGATCCGAGATATAAAAATAGACTGAAAAGGCCAAGACTTTTTTCACTGGAGCGTAAGGTTTATAAAATCATGAGAGGCATACACAAGGTGAATGACAAGGGTCTTTGTCCGGGGGTGGGGGGGGGGGTTCAAAACTAGGGAACATATGTTTAAGGCGAGAGCAGAAAGATTTAAAAAGGACATGGGGCACAAATTTTTTTTCTTACCAACGGAGTGGTTCATGTGTGGAATGAACTGCCAGAGAAAGTAGTGGACGCAGATACGGTAACAATGTTTAAAAGCCATTTGAGTAAGTTCATGAATAGGAAAGGTTTGAAGGGATATGGGCCAAGTGCAGGCTGATGGGACTAGTTTAGTTTGGGATTATGGTCAGCATGGACTGGTTGGACTGAACGATCTGTTTCCATGCTCTATGACTTTACGACTCTATCTGTGCTCCAGCCCTCTGGCCTCCTTTCCTGCCTCACTTAGTCACATACTCCTGTCTCTGACCAAATCAGATGTCCTTTCATAAACTGCCTCCTTGTATAAAAAATCCAGGTAACTTTCCCCCTCCCTGATACTTTGTCAAGTTCAACTCAATTCTGAGGTGAAGCTGCTTGAAAATCAAACACTTGCTGCAGCTGCTTTCTCTCTGGACCAAACTGGCAGCCAAGAGCTCCCACTTACGACAATTTTGATACATCATGTTTCTGCTTATGGGTGCGTCCAGAACAACAGGCATCATTTAAAAATTAGGGGTCACCCTTTTAGGGTATACGTAAGAAGAAATCTCTCTCCAAAGGTTATGAAGCTGAGGAACGCTGACTCAGAAGGCAGCAGGAGGGAGTTAGAACGTAAGAACATAAGAACTAGGAGCAGGAGTAGGCCATCTGGCCCCTTGAGCCTGCCCCGCCATTTAATAAGATCACGGCTGATCTTTTTGATACTCAGCGCCACTTACCAGCCCACTCATCATAACCCTTAATTCCTTCAGAGGTAGTAGGAACTGCAGATGCTGGAGAATCCGAAACAACAAGGTGCAGAGCTGGATGAACACAGCAGGCCAAGCAGCATCATAGGAGCAGAAAGGCTGACGTTTCGGGCCTAGACCCTTC
>NW_025969369.1:10144-14341 GCF_021869965.1 Rhincodon typus
CCCTCTCCCTGCATTAACTGGTTTCTTCTTGAATAAACATCTTCCACCTGCCTGAATCTGGTCTGCATCCTGAGTATTTGTTTCTAGCCAGGGTTTGAGGGGTTGGGGGGGGAAAAGCATGGGAATGAGGAGGGTAAGCTCCTTCACAAAGTCTTTGACAATGTTCTTCATGGCAGATGAAATAATAGGGTAAGATTACATGGGACTTGGGGTGAGGCTGGAAATTGGATACAAAAACTGGCTTGATGGCAGGAGATGGAGACAGCTTGGCAGTTGCTTTCTGGACCGGAGGCCTGTTACGAGTGGTGTTCCACTCCAACTTGTGTTGGGTCCACTTTTGTTTATCTTTTAAATAAATGATTTAGATGAGAATTTAGAAGGCATGGGTCGTAATTTTGAAGAGGTCACCAAAATTAGTGGCATAGTGGACAGTGAAGATGGCTATTGAAGATTACAAACAGATCGTGATCAATTGGGTCAATGGCTTGAGGACGGGCAGATGGAGGTACTGAGGCATTGCATTTTTGAAAAACAGAGCAGCAGGTCTTGTACAGATACAAGTAGGGCCTTGGATGGTGTTGGAGAACAGAGAGAACTAATGGGTCAAGTATACAGTTCTTTGAAGTTTGCATCAGCTGTAGACCACGTGGCACCTGGCTTCATTACTCACTCCTTTTGAATACAGGACATTTTTGAGACTTTTACTGAAGCACTATATCAGGTTCTGGTCACCCTGTTAAAGAAGGATATTATTGCACTGGAGGAGCTTCAGAAAAGATTTACCAGGATGTTGAGATAACACAATGTGGAGCTCGAGGAACACAACAGGCCAGGCAGCAGAGAAGCAGGAAAGTTGACTTTTTCAGAAAAAGGGTCCTGACCCGAAAAGTCAACTTTTCTGCTGCCTGGCCTCCTGTTATCTCGTACTTACTACTTGATGCATTGCGTCATTTTAGCTCTTCTCAAATGCAGTTACAGGAAATATGAAACTCGTTGTGAGCGAGGGACTGAGATGCATTTATATGACGATGATTAAAGTCACAGGCAGTTACAGAGCAATAACAAATAATGCAATCCGAACGCTATTACAATTGCAATTCATTATAAATTCGTGATAAACGTTTCACTCTCCATGCGTTTCAGCTGTTCCGTGAACGTGACTGACTGCAGCTTGTTGGTAAAGATTTCATGTTAGATCATACACACAGTGACAGTAAGAGTATCAAATAGCAAAGGGAATTAAACGGACATCAAACAACGAATGCAGAAAAAGACATTCCGACAGAGGGGATGGTCTAGCTGTTTTTCACTGATGTCGTGGGTGGCTCTTAAAAGAGCCTTTGGGTTGTCAGATGAAATAACGGTCTCTTCACTTTTTAGTGGCGCCCCCAGCGGCGGTTTTCTTGGGCAGCAGCGCGGCCTGGATATTAAGCAGTACCCCACCCTGAGCGATGGTCACCCCTCCCAGCAACTTGTTGAGCTCCTCGTCGTTGTGCACGGGCAGCTGGAGGTGGCTAGGGATGATGCGGGTCTTCTTGTTGTCCCGGGCCGCATTACCGGCGAGCTCGAGGATTTCAGCCGTCAGATACTCGAGTACCACAGCCAGATAGACCGGCGCTCCGGCACCCACACGCTCAGCATAGTTACCCTTTTTCAGGAGCCTGTGAACACGGCCCACGGGAACTGCCGGGACTTCATCTTGGAGCGCTCTTTCTACTCCCAGACATTACCAATATTTTACAAACACTTTCACAGAGAATGATGCAATATGCCCACATTCCGCCCTCTTGTACCTTCGGGAGGAATGGTGGTGCGGTCATTGCTGATTGGCCACATTGTTTAGCTTCTCTTAATGTCGTTTCAATTCCCAATCAGATATCTGCTTCACTCACCAATCCGGTGAGGGCCCGGGGAGGAGGCCGGAAAATACCGGCGCCAAATCATCAACCGCTTTCTTTCTGATTTGAAAAGCCCGCCAATATGTACCAAAAAGTAGGAAGGTGAACACAATAGAATGGAATACTCGAGATAATTTACTTTCAGATTCTGAATGTATACTTTACATAATCTCCCTTTCCCTCACCTCCTTGAATATGTCAATTTCTGACCTGGAATCGGATTTTCTGAACATTAAATGCAAGCGGAAATAAAAAAGCGCCAAAATCTGCACTCTGCAACTAATTTATTTCGCATTTCAAAAACACCCGATAAGTCGATAAAACATTCGATACCGTTTTTCCAGGTGAGCGCCTTAATTGCGGACACCGTTTTTCGAGAATATTTAAAAGCGGCCCTCCCTTATTGCACTCGATCAGACTTCAGCAAAAGCTCCACATTTACTATGTCAATCCGGCAGCTGTTCTGGTTTTATCTCGGCTCATTTTCAAAGTATCTCCCCAACAGCAAAAAGCCTCAGCAACCTGACAAAACCCGCGAGGAGATCTGGAAATAAAACAAAAGGGTGAAACGGAACTCGGAGGAAAAGTGTATTTTCTTGCTTGCCCTGTTGCATACCCCACCGGGTCTTGTAGCTTCTGAATCGATTGAGTGAGAGGGTAACACGATCACACAGAAATTGCGCAAAATAGCTCATTGGTGTTCAACATGATCCCTGTCCACAGGCAGCGATTACAGATGTGTGTCAACACGTCCGAGAACAAGCGCGCACAGGGTCAGGGATCACGTTAATTTACAGAAGATTTATAAAATACAAATGTTGTGCAGACATTAACGTAATAGTTCAGCTGTTTCAGGGAAGCTGTGGGTGGCTCTTAAAAGAGCCGTTGGGTTTTGGTTGTGTTTTTTTTCAGCACAACGTGGTGTCTCACTTGGAGCTGGTGTACTTGGTCACCGCCTTTGTACCCTCCGACACGGCGTGCTTAGCCAACTCCCCGGGCAGCAGCAGCCGCACGGCGGTCTGGATCTCCCGGGAACTGATGGTGCTGCGCTTGTTGTAATGGGCCAAGCGGGAAGCCTCCCCCGCGATGCGCTCGAAAATATCGTTGACGAATGAGTTCATGATGCTCATGGCCTTGGAGGAGATGCCGGTGTCGGGGTGAACCTGCTTCATCACTTTGTAGATGTAGATAGAGTAACTTTCTTTCCTGGACCTTCTCCTCTTCTTGCCGCTTTTCGCTGGCGCCCTTTTCACCACTTTCTTAGCGCCCTTCTTGGCAACTTGTCCTTTCTTTTCCTCTACCATTGCGACAGTCAATATCCAACACAGAATAACAGAAAGTGGGCTCAGAACTCACTTTTTATAGCCTGACGGCGTCAGCAATGCTAATGAAGGATGGGAGAAAGCCTTGTTCCTGAATGGGTAGTTTACAAGAATGTTAAAACATGACATTAGCCTTTCTGTGATTGGTTAGTGTGGGACACAACGTGGATCTGCAATGAAATTTCAAACGCAAATCGAAATTTTGTACACGGATCAAACTCCGAGCTTTCTCTAAATCGTCAGATCCTAATCGCGATTTAATCTACATCTTTTGATAATGGTTTTCTTTTCTCCTCCGTCTAAAAATGTCATCACGTTCGTTGTCAAGTGACAAAATGCACTGAAATCTGACAGTGGTGCGTTTCACTCCTGGAAATGATGGAACTACTGACAATTGCATCGTGCTTGATGAACATGGGAGTTAGGGAATGTTCTCTCTTGCTCGTGTTTCTTGTACTACACTCTCTGAAGTTTAAGGGCATTATATCAGCATCTGCTCCGTCAACACCCTTCAGTTTTCGTTTCCTCGAAAGGTTTGACGTCCTTCTTCAAATCTCCAATGAGTATAGGCCCAAACTATTCATACTTTCCTCAGAATACCTGCCAGCGTGTGTCGGTATCAGTTTTACTCGGATTACCTCGATGACAAAAGAGAACTGATGTCCTGTGACCCGTGCCTTTCGCTTTCTGCTGATTACACAAATTTTACTCTCTATCCCTTAGGCTCTTCAATCAGTGTCAGCAGCTTTCTGCCTACATTTCACTTCCTGGAATCTTGCTTTGCACTTAATTAGTGTGGATGTTATTTTGTGCATTTCAGTTTCTAGCAATAATTGTTTTTCATGGATTTTTTCTGAACTTTATTTGTCAACACGTCAGTTGTATTCACACTGATTATTGTCATTTAAGAATATTTTGAACACAGTACCTTTTGCAAATTTTAATGGTGACAATCTCTTGTGTGTAGATTTTTTTTT
>NW_025969369.1:14841-15500 GCF_021869965.1 Rhincodon typus
TCTTTCCTGGACCTTCTCCTCTTCTTGCCGCTTTTCGCTGGCGCCCTTTTCACCACTTTCTTAGCGCCCTTCTTGGCAACTTGTCCTTTCTTTTCTTCTACCATTGCGACAGTCAATATCCAACACAGAATAACAGAAAGTGGGCTCAGAGCTCACTTTTTATAGCCTGACGGCGTCAGCAATGCTAATGAAGGATGGGAGAAAGCCTTGTTCCTGAATGGGTAGTTTACAAGAATGTTAAAACATGACATTAGCCTTTCTGTGATTGGTTAGTGTGGGACACAACGTGGATCTGCAATGAAATTTCAAACGCAAATCGAAATTTTGTACACGGATCAAACTCCGAGCTTTCTCTAAATCGTGAGATCCTAATCGCGATTTAATCTACATCTTTTGATAATGGTTTTCTTTTCTCCTCCGTCTAAAAATGTCATCACGTTCGTTGTCAAGTGACAAAATGCACTGAAATCTAACAGTGGTGCGTTTCACTCCTGGAAATGATGGAACTACTGACAATTGCATCGTGCTTGATGAACATGGGAGTTAGGGAATGTTCTCTCTTGCTCGTGTTTCTTGTACTACACTCTCTGAAGTTTAAGGGCATTATATCAGCATCTGCTCCGTCAACACCCTTCAGTTTTCGTTTCCTCGAAAGGTTT
>NW_025969370.1:0-1047 GCF_021869965.1 Rhincodon typus
ACCCTCATCCGCTTAGCCGAACTCGTCCTCACACTCAACAACTTCTCTTTCAATTCCTCCCACTTCCTACAGACAAAGGGGGTAGCCATGGGTACCCGCATGGGCCCAAGCTACGCCTGCCTCTTTGTAGGTTACGTGGAACAATCCCTCTTCCGTACCTACACCGGCCCTAAACCCCACCTCTTCCTCCGTTACATTGATGACTGTATCGGCGCCGCCTCGTGTTCCCACGAGGACCTCAAATAGTTCATACACTTCACTAACACCTTCCACCCCAACCTTAAGTTTACCTGGACCATCTCTAACACCTCTCTCCCCTTCCTGGACCTCTCTGTCTCCATATCGGGCAACCACCTAGAAACCGATATTCATTTCAAGCCCACCGACTCCCACAGCTACCTAGAATACTCCTCCTCCCACCCACCTTCCTGCAAAAATGCTATCCCCTATTCCCAATTCCTTCGCCTCCGCCGCATCTGCTCCCAGGATGAGGCATTCCACTCCCGTACATCTCAGTTGTCCTCGTTTTTCAAGGACCGTAACTTCCCCTCCTCGGTGGTCGAGAACGCCCTCAACCGTGTCTCCCACATCTCCCGCACCTCATCCCTCACACCCCGTCCACGCAATAAAAACCAAAAAAGAATCCCCCTCGTCCTCACGTACCACCCCACCAACCTCCGGATCCAACGCATCATCCTCCGACACTTCCGCCATCTGCAATCCGACCCCACCACCAAAGACATCTTTCCCTCCCCACCTTTATCTGCTTTCCGGAGGGACAACTCTCTCCGTGACTCCCTTGTCCGCTCCACACTCCCCTCCAGCTCCACCACACCCGGCACTTTTCCCTGCAACCGCAGGAAGTGCTACACCTGCCCCCATACCTCCTCCCTCACCCCCATCCCAGGCCCCAAGAAGACTTTCCACATCAAGCGGATGTTCACCTGCACATCTGCCAATGTGGTATACTGCATCCGCTGTACCCGGTGTGGCTTCCTCTACATCGGGGAAACCAAGCGGAGACTCGGGGACCGCTTTGCAGAACAC
>NW_025969370.1:1057-15494 GCF_021869965.1 Rhincodon typus
CAAGCCGCACCTCCATCTCCTACCGACCAACCTCATCCCGCCCCCTTGACCTGTCCGTCCTCCCTGGACTGACCTATCCCCTTCCTAACTCCCTACCTACACTCACCTTTACTGGCTCCATCCCCGCCTCTTCGACCTGTTTGTTTCCTCTCCACCTATCCTCTCCTCTATCCCTCTTCTATCCGCCTCCCACTCTCTCCCTATTTATTTCAAAACCCCCTTCCCCTCCCCCTTTTCTGATGAAGGGTCGAGGCCCGAAACGTCAGCCTCTCTGCTCCTATGATGCTGCTTGGCCTGCTGTGTTCATCCAGCCCTGCACCTTGTTGTCTCGGATTCTCCAGCATCTGCAGTTCCTACTATCGTAGACCGTAGACAATAAGCTAAAGGAGCAAAATTAGGCCATTCGGCCCATTGAGTCTGTTGTGTCATTTAGTTGGAACATTTCTCAACCTCATTCTCCTGCCTTCTCCCCGTAGCCCCTGATCCCTTTACCAATCAAGAACCTACCTATCTCTGTCTTAAACACACTCAATAACTTGGCCTCCACAGCCCTATGCAACATTGAGTTCCACAGATTCGCCACCCTCTGGCTGAAGAAATTACCTATCACCTTTTAACATATGTCTGAGAGAGAATTTTTCTTCTGGGTTTTCAATTTGTTTCTCATCAATAGCTCAGACTTTCCAGAAAGATGTGGTTTTGGCCTGATGGCACGCAACGCAGTTCTGTGGGGGTGCTGCACGGCCAACAATGTTGTTTGTTTTGGGCAAGTTTTTAAAGATGTTGCCCCATCTGCGGTCAAAACTTAAAAGTCCTGATGCACTTTATTAGCAAGAAGAGTAGGGGAGTTGTCTCTAGTGTCCATGCAACAAAACAGTAATAAAAAGAAGCAGATTATCTGATCATCAATGGCACAGCCTCCTTCACCGTCCAGTCTACCTGCGACTCCACTTTGAAGGAACTATGCACCTGCATCCCTAGGTCTCTCTGTCTGCCAACACTGATCTGGGGCCCTTCTTGTGGGATCCTGCTGTGCACATGTAGGCTGCTACTTTTTGTATATTGCAGCAATGACTACACATTGCAAACTGCTCTAACACAATATCCTGAGGTCCTGACAGTCACTATATAAAAGCAAGTCTTTCCTCAGATTATCTGATAATGGGCAAGATTTTTAGCCACCCCAATTGTGGGTGGGAATGATCAGTTGGAGTGTGCAAACGTTTGGTTTCTACCCCAGCCCTCCCGGTTTTGTGTCTCCACTCCACCAACAGACCATTTTCCCTGAGTTGGAAAGGTAGGGAGTGTGGGAAGTGGCGGCAAGGCCATCTGCAGCCCAGCAACAGCTGGAGAATGAAGAACGTTCAAGGCCTGGTTGAGGGCCCCTGTTGGAGGTCTGCTGGAATTTCCAGTCCCTGCGATAGTGGGGAGGTGTTAGAATTGATCTTTTCAGAGGCAGCCTCCTGGAACTAATGGGGCTGCCAAAGAGAACTCCAGGCAGGCTTACAGGTCCTCTCACCCAGAGGGGAATAAACAGTCAAAGAAAACAACCATATTTGATACTAAATATACAGGTTGTGCAAGTTCTCCATTTTTAGACACAAAGGCTGAGTTGGATCAGTGTGCCACATTCACCTGTTTTACGGTTTTTTTTTCCTTCTGGGCCCAATGGATTCCATCCTACAGTTTTTAAAAAAAGTAACTACAGAGGTTGAAATTATCCAAGAATCTATCAATTCTGGAAAAGTACCAGGGAAATAGAAAAAAAAAATTTCATTTCAAAATGGAGGGAGATAGAGACATAGAGTCATAGAGTACAAAAGCAGTCCCTTGGTCCAACTCATCCATGCCAACCAGACATCCTAATCCGACCTAGTCCCATTTGCCAGCATTTGGCCCATTTCCCTCTAACCCTTCCAACACATACACACATCCAAACACCTTTTAAATGTTATAATTGCACCCAACTCCACCATTTCCTCTGGCAACTCATTCCATACACGCAACACCCTCAGCGTGAAAACGTTACGCCTCCGGTCCTTTCCTCTCTCACCTTAAACTGATGCCCTCTAGTTTTGGACTCCCCCACCCTGGGAAAAAAACCTTGGCTATTCACCCCATCCATGCCCCTCATGATTTTATAAACCTCTATAAGGTCGCTCCTCAGCTGGTGCTCAGTTACGAGTGGTGTACCACAAGGATCTGTTCTGGGTCCTCTTCTATTTGTGATTTTTGTAAATGATTTGGATGTAGGAGTGGAAGGGTAGATTAGTAAGTTCGCGGATGATACGAAGGTGGGTCGAGTTGTGGACAGTGCGGAGGGCTGTTCTAGGTTACAAAGGGACATTGATAGAATACAGAGCTGGGCTGAGAAGTGGCAGATGGAGTTTAACCCTGAAAAGTGTGTGGTGATTCATTTTGGAAGGACAAACTTGAAAGCAGAATATAGGGTTAACGGAAAGATTCTTGGAAGTGTGGAGGAGCAGAGGGATCTTGGGGTTCATGTCCACAGTTCCCTGAAAGCTGCCACCCAAGTGGATAGAGTTGTAAAGAAGGCGTATGGTGTGTTAGCTTTCATTAACAGTGGGATTGAGTTCAAGAGCCGTGAAGTTATGCTCCAGCTATACAAAACCCTGGTTCGGCCACATCTGGAGTATTGTGTCCAGTTCTGGTCACCTCATTACAGGAAAGATGTGGAAGTGTTGGCAAAGGTGCAGAGGAGATTTACCAGGATGTTGCCTGGAATGGAGGGAAGGTCTTACGAGGAAAGGTTGAGAGAGCTAGGGCTTTTCTCTTTAGAACAACGAAGGATGAGAGGTGACTTGATAGAGGTGTACAAAATGATCAGAGGTATAGATAGAGTGGACAGCCAGAGACTTTTTCCTAGGGTGGAGGTAGCTATTATGAGGCGGCATAGTTTTAAAGTGAGTGGAGGTAGATACAGGGGAGACGTTCTTTGCTCAGAGAGTAGTCGGGGCATGGAATGCATTGCCAGAGAGGGTAGTGGAGTCATTGTTGGCCTCATTAGGGGCATTTAAGCAGCTATTAGATAGGCTTATGGATGATAGTATAAGGTAAGGATGGAGGTTAGATAGACCTTAGGATTAGGGTAAAAGTTCAGCACAACATCGTGGGCCGAAGGGCCTGTACTGTGCTGTACTGTTCTATGTTCTATGTTCTATGCTCAACCTCCGACACTCCAGGGAAAAAAGCCGCAGCCTATTCAGCCACTCCCTATAATTCAAACACTCCAGTCCCAACAAATCCTTGTAAATCTTTTCTGCAGCCTCTCAAGTTTAACAACATCCTTCATATAGAAGGGCAACCAGAAGAGTACGCAGTATTTCAAAAGTGGCCTCACCAATGTCCTGTGCAGCCACAATGTGCCATTGCAACTTGTGTACTCAATGTTCTGAGCAATGACGACAAGCATGCCAAATGCCTTCTTCACTGCCCAGTCTACCTGCGGCTCCACTTTCAAGGATCTATGCACCTGCATCCCTAGGTCTCTCTGTCCAGCAACACTCCCCAGGGCCCTACCAAGAACTGGGGAAATCCTGCCCTGGTTTGCCTGACCAAAATGCAGCATCTCACATTTATCCAAATTAAACTCCATCTGCCACTCCTCTGCCCATTGGCCCATCTGATCAAGTCCCATTGTACTCTGAGGTAACTTTCTTCACTCTCTACTGCACCACCTTTTTTGGTGTCATTCACAAATTTACTATCCATGCCTCCTATATTCACATCCAAATCATTTATATAAATGACAAAAAGGACTGGACCCATCACTGATCCTTGTAGCACTCCGCTGGTCACAGGCCCCTGGTCTGAAAAGCAACGCTCCACCACCACTCTCTGTCTCCTAATTTCAAGCCAATTTTGTATCCAATTGGCCAGCTCCCAGTGGATCCTATGTGATCTAACCTTACTAGCCAATCTACCATTCAGAACTTTGTCAAACGCCTTGCTGAAGTCCATATAGACAATGTCCACTGCTCTACCTTCACTAATCTTCTTTGTCACCTCTTCAGAAAACTCAGTGAAATTAGTGAGACATGATTTTCCACATACAAAGCCATGCTGATTATCCCTAATCAGTCCTTGCCTCTGCAAAAGCATGTAAATTCTATCCTTCAGAATCCACTCCACCAACTTACCCACCACTGATGTAAGCCTCACCAGCCTGTAACTTGTTGATTTTTCCTTACAGTTTTCCTTAAATAATGGCGCCACATTAGCCACCATCCCGTCTTCCAACTCCTCACCTGTGGCTATTGATGATATCTGAGCAAGGAGCCCACAAATTTCTGGGAAACACCTGATGAGGTCCCATGGATATATCTACCTTTATGCATTTTAAAACCTCCAGCACCTCCTGCTCTGTAATTTGAATTCTTTTCAAGACATCACTATTTATTTCTCCAAGTTTCCTAACTCCCATGTCCTTCTCCACAGTAAGTACTGATAAAAAAAAGGAACGTGTAATTGTAGTCCTGTTAAGTTGACATCTTTTATTGGGGAATATTAAAGTCTATAATAAATGATATGATAATAGAGCATTTAGAAATAAATAAGAGAATCAGACAGAGTCAGCATGGATTCATGAAGGGAAAATCATGCCTGACAAATTTATTAGAATTCTTTGAAGAGGTAACCAATATAATAGATAAAGGGTAACTAGCAGCTGTAGTATATTTGGAATTCCAGAAGGTGTTTGATAAAGTATCAAACATTGGGCTATTTAATATGATAAGTGACCATGATGATGTGCATTGTATATCTGTATGGATCGAGGATTGGCAAACTCATAGAAGACAGAGAGTTATGATAAGGGCGTGGAAATTTCAGCATTGTAACCTGTAACTAGTGGTGTACCATAGGAATCACTGCTCAAGCCACAGTTATTTCTAACATATTTTAATAGCATGGATGAGGGAAGTGAATGTGCTATAGCCAAGTTTGCGTATGGGTGACCAGATCTCAAGCGTGCCTTATCAAGCAACAGTATTATGTTGTTTTTCAGCCACTCAACCATTAAATAGCCTCACTTTTGAGTAGGCATTATTCACGAAGTGTTGAGTACACTGCAAGGAGAAAATAGGTGGCTACATCAACTGAAAAATATATGTCCCACTCGGCATCTGATTTGATCAGCCTTGAGTTTTTCTCTCTCAATAATTGAAGCAATGATGGTGTTAGAAAGTGAATTGATGCATATTCAGCCAAACGTTCTCGTAGTTTCAGGCAGATCTCAACTCAAACACTATTAGTACAGAATAAATGAGTGCAAATGGAAGTATAAGGTCTGCTGCCTGGCCTGCTGTGTTTTTCCAGCCTCCTGTTTTTCTACCTTGGTTTCCAGCACCTGCAGTTTTTTTGTCTCTAACCAAGTTTATACCACTGCAAAGTCTCTTCAAAGGATCCCCACTTTGAAGAAGTTTTCAGCCTACTTCTCCTCCTCCAGATGCTGCCTGGTTTGCTGTGTTTTTCCAGCCTCCTGCTTGACTACCTTGTATTGCTTCCTGGCTGCGATTCGGCTGATAGAGAGTTTATTTTATATCACAAACACTGTTTCAAACACCAAAGAGCAAAGTCTTCTAACTGCAGACCTTATGTTCAGACTGAGGTCACTTTGACCCTCAGTGCGCTTCGTGCAATTTAAATTTTCAATTGCTTCATTCTTTAGAAAAACAGATGTTAATTTGATACATGATATTTTTGTACTGATCAAAACAAGGAAATTTGACAATAGAGCGTATGAAAAACATTTTACTTCTCAAATCATGTGTCTTCATCAAGCAAAGGCTGCACAATCTTAACAGATCGTAGCATTGCATTCTCATTAAAGAGAGATGACAGGTGGTGATTTAACCTGAGGGTCACCATGCCTCATGTGAGGGTAAAGGTTGAGGAGGCAATCTTTTATGATAACATCAGCCAGTGTGGGAATTGAACCTGCGCTATTGGTATCACTTTGCAATGCAAACCAGCTGTCCAGTTAATAGACCACCCCCCTTTCTAAGCAATCCGATATAGAATGGTGTTCACTAAAGACTAAGGCTCTCTATGAACCCTGATTTACCTTGCTTCAAATTTGAAACTACTGCTGTGTGAATTATCTATTGTATGTGCCCAGCATACAGCCCAAATCTGTTTCTGATGTGGTGTAAGGTTGACAGGCACAAAGGAGAGAGGAGACCCTTGACAACTAATTTTCACCAGATTGAATTTCGATCTTCATTTCCTGACACTTTCCAAGCAGTTTATTCAAACCTTGTACACTAGGTCACTTCACACAACAACACCTCTGCTTCCTCAGGAGGCTAAGGAAATTTGGCACTCCTTGCCAATTTATACAAATGCCCCCATAGAAAGCATTCTATTTGGATGCATCATGGCTTGGTACAGCAACTGCTCTGCCCAGGACCGTAAGAAGCTACAAAAAGTTGTGAACATAGTCCAGTCCATCACGCAAGCCCACTTTCCATCCATTGACTCTATCTATACTTCTTGATGCCAACATCATCAAAGACCCCTCCCACCCTAGTTATAATCTCTTCCAACCTCTTCCATCAGGCAGAAGATACAAAAGCTTAAACACATGTACCAATAGGCTCAAGAGCAGCACATGCCCTGCTGTTATTAGTCTTCTGTATGTACCTCCCAAACTTCAAATCTAATGTTAATCTTGCTTTTTATACACCTTCTTTGCAGCTGTAACTTTGTATTCCTCACACTGTTGTATCATCCTATGATTTCTGTATTATGATCTGCCTGTGCTGCACACAAAACAAAACTTTTCACTGTACTTAGGAACATACGACAATAATAAATCAAATCAATCTCTCTTGGATTAACCAACAGCTCATTGGCAAGTTTTACGCCCCATTGATTATGACTGAGGCTATTCTAAATCCTCTGGGATACTGAATACAATCAGGATGAAAACAAAGGAACAGAATTAAATAATTTTATCAGCTCAAGCCTGTTGCTCCATCAAGGCTGAGCTATGACCTAACTATACAGACCCACTGTTGCCTTAGTTAGTATCTCACTTTGTTTATTAAGTATCTCAGATTTAAAATTAATTGCAGAACTCAGTTCCAAACCTTTACCATGTTTTGTGCGTAGAAGTGTTCCCTGAAATGTTTGGCTCTATTTTTAGGCTTTACCTCTTCATCCTAGATTTTCCAGTTTTCTCTATCTACCCTATCTGTTTTCCTTAGTATCGTCAAAACTTTGGTCAAGTCAATCTCTTAAATCATCTGAATTCCAAGGAATACAACCATAATTTGTGTAATTGCTCTATCTAACCTTGCCTTTTTATCCGTCTTAACAGTGCCACTAAAATAACAGAGTGAAATATCTCGGATCAACACATTAAACACTTTTATATTTATAACCCATAGCATTAATTATGCAAGGGATTGATCATTTGGGACTGAGTTGAGGAGAAATATCTTCATGCAAAGATTGTAAGTGTTTAGAATTCTCTATGCCAGAGAGTATGGAAGCTCCATCATTGAATACATGTAAATGTGGGGCAAACAAATTGTTGCTCTCTTGGAGTATCAAAGGATATTGAAAACAGGTGGGAACGTGGAACTGAAGCCCATGATCAGTCATGATCATTTGAATGAGGGAGTAGATATGAAGGGCTGAATGGTCTACCCCTGCTCCTATTTCTTGTGTTCTTTCGATAAGGGTTATATTTACAGGTCAGACATTGGAAGGCAGCTGTATCCTACCTGCCTGAATGTCACTGTAGAGGTGCATTAGGTGTGGGAGCAGACCAGCAATTCTGCTCAGTGATTTAGATTAAAATTAGCCCCCATCCCACACAGAAAACAACCACTGCCTATTGATTCAGACCTGCTCAAAAATGAAGTCTTTTCATGCAAAACTATTACATGGGTAACATGTTATGTTATACACCAGGCGTAAGCATTTGTAAGAGCTGTGCTATGACAGTGGGGAGAGCTCTTGTGTAGTAAGACCCAGCACAACCAAGGGCTCAAATCCTGGCCTGCTCCAGAAATGTGTAATAACATCTCTGACCATGTTGATAAGAAAATACCTTTGACTCTGATGGGAAGGATACACTGGAAATCAAGCCTCACCAAAGTCACCAAAGCTGGTCAATTTTCTTTCTCATAATTTCTGTGACTAGAACGAACAATATAGGCAGGACTGTGAGGATACGGTGGATTTAAGAGGAGTATTTTGTCCTCTGTTTTCTTTTATGAGGAAGGGTTGAGACTGAGGTATGCAGCGGTCTGCTCAAACATACAAAGTTAACAGCTTGTGAGGCTTTGTTTTTTTTTAGAGTTGGAACAATAGAAGCAGCCTGAATGGGTGGGGTCAGACTCCCAAAGGTCCAGGATTTTTAGTTTTAGCCTTCAGTAGCAGTTGCTGGGATCTTGAAACTGGATCTGGAAGCTCTTATTCCTGTCTCTGTTACAGCTCAAAGCTGGGGTTCTGTTTCTGCTGCTATAATTGCATGTGACACAATCTATTTTACTGAATTTACCTTGGCCAATGGTGTGTTACCATATTGGAACAGTTAATTAGTAGTGGTTAATAAATATTATGTTAAACATTTTGAAAGAGCTACAGTTAAGCCAATTCTTTTCATTTCTTTTCATTTTGTCTGTACTTTAACTATAGTGTAAAAATGAAGCATGTTTTACTTAAATTTGAGTAGTTTGACAAATTAAATTGTATATAGAATGCAACACCTTATAGTTACCTTTAAAATAAGAAAAAGTTAGGGTCTAGGCTATCTTCTTAATATATTTTAAGAGGATTTGGTCTGGTCCATAACAGGACAAAGGCATACCCAACACAGCTCTGCAAAACTTATTTTTTAAATAGAAAAATAAGGAAGTCCATTGGATCAGGAGTTCAAACTAAAAGGGTAACTTTCTCACAGTTCCTTCCACTTCTTGTCCATGACCTCATATTGTGTTGATGGTAGAATTCTGGGAAATGTCAGTACGGGTTTAAATTAATGAAACAGTTAGGAGTCCCAACATTTGAAACTTTAGATAACAAGGTGTAGAGCTGGATGAACATAGCAGGCCAAGCAGCATCAGAGGAGCAGGAAAGCTGACGTTTTAGGTCTAGACCCTTCTTCAGAAATGGGGGAGGGGAAGGGGATTCTGAGAGAGGGGGAGGCGGATAGAAGATGGATAAAGGAGAAGATAGGTGGAGAGGAGACAGACAGGTCAAGGAGGCGGGGTTGGAGCCAGTAAAGGTGAGTGTAGGTGGGGAGTTAGGGAGGGGATAGGTCAGTCCAGGGAGGACGGACAGGTCAAGGAGGTGGGATGAGGCTAGTAGGTAGGAGATGGGGTGGGGCTCGAGGTGGGAGACGTGGATAGGTGGGAGGACAGGTTAGGGAGGCAGGGACTGGGCCAGTTTTGGGATACGGTTGGGGAAGGGGAGATTTTGAAGCTGGTGAAGTCCACATTGATACCATTGGGGTGCAGGGTTCCCAAGCGAAATATGAGATGCTGTTCCTGCACCCTTCGGGTGGCATCGTTGTGGCACTGCAGGAGGCCCAGGATAGACATGTCGTCCAAGGAGTGGGAGGGGGAGTTGAAATGGTTCACGACTGGGAGGTGCAGTTGTTTGTTGCGAACCGAGTGTAGGTGTTCTGCAAAGCGGTCCCATCCTCCTGTCCGTTTACCTGTCCGTCCTCCCTGGACTGACCTATCCCCTCCCTAACTCCCCACCTACACTCACCTTTACTGGCTCCAACTCCGCCTCGTTGACCTGTCTGTCTCCTCTCCACCTATCTTCTCCTTTATCCATCTTCTATCCGGCTCCCCCTCTCTCCCTATTTATTTCAGAATCCACTTCCCCTCCCCCATTTCTGAAGAAGGGTCTAGACCCAAAACGTCAGCCTTCCTGCTCCTCTGATGCTGCTTGGCCTGCTGTGTTCATCCAGCTCTACACCTTGTTATCTCAGATTTTCCAGCATCCGCAGTTCCTACTATCTCTGTAACATTTGAAATTTTAGTAGTTTTTTGTTTCAAATGACTTCACAAACTCTGGCTCTTACAGACTGAGAGATATAGCACTTCAGCTTTGCTACCTTCTCCAGCAACTTCCCATAGCTTCTAGATGTGGACAGAGAAAAGTAAATCACCATTACCTCAGTTCAGAGGCTGTTGCTAGGTGAAAGCAGCACAAATCCATTTTTCAGGTCTGTTTGCTCAATACTTAAAATAATAAAACTCTACCCTTTTCTCTATCAAGAGCCTTGCTGGACACTACTTTCCAAATGATTTGTTTGTAAACAGTAAACATGACTATAGCTTTCTCTTACATTTTAAGTTAACAGTTCTAAGCGATCATAAGATATGTAACCAAGTGATATCCAAATGCCTATTTTCCAGTTCTCATAATCTATAAATACATGAATTCCCAACATTTGTCACAGCAATAATAATAACAGCTTACCAATACATAACACGTCTTACAGGAGCCTTATGAAAACAAATTTGACAACAAAATACCAAAAGAGATATTAGGACAAGCCAATGACCAGAAACTTGATAAATGATATAGATTTTATTCCCAGTAAAGGAGGAGAAAGTGGTAGAGAAATTTAGGGTAATTATTCTAAAGTTTGGGGTCCATGCAGTTGATGATACAGTTGTCTGGATCCTAAGAGGAGTAAAATAATATCAGGGCCCAGCAAGAAGTTTGCACTAGAGAAACATTGATACACTGAATGGTTGTGGGGCTGGAAGAGATTACAAAGAGAGGAGAAATTGAGGATTTAAGAACAAGAATGTGAATTTTAAAACTGAGATGTTACTGGACCAGCGCTGATATCATTCAGTGAGCCAAGGGGAAACTGGGTCTTGGTCCATTGTTGGAGTACAGGCAGCAGAGTTTTTGATGAACTCAGATTTTTCAGTGCAAGGTAGGTCATCAGCCAGGAGATCACTGGGATAGTTGTGCTAAGGAAGGCACAGAAACAATTACCCTTCCTGTATCTTCTGAGAATGTCAGAAATGCTAGTCTGAAAAGGAGTGAAAACCCCATCAACTGGATGCCTACCAAAATACTGATAGCACTGCTCATATTTTAAGTTTAATAGATAGTAACAAGGTAGACACACGATGTGCGAGTCCCTGCGCACTGATGGAACAAAGATGTTGACCTAATGCAAACGCATAAACACTGGTGATCTGAGCAAAGAACGTACATGTTCTGAAAGCATTTTAACATGTTAGGGATTATGTCTAAGTGCAATCTTAAATTTAAAAACAAATGTAGGTAGGGGTTTATGTGCTTGCTGTCTTATTAGGCCAATTCAGG
This sequence comes from Rhincodon typus, assembly GCF_021869965.1. NCBI lineage: Eukaryota > Metazoa > Chordata > Chondrichthyes > Orectolobiformes > Rhincodontidae > Rhincodon > Rhincodon typus. Next base: position 12,392 of record NW_025969370.1, read on the forward strand.
GAATAATATCTTTCCCTGCTTTCACTGTTCTCAGAATTTACTGTGAAAACTATTTACTCACCACTAATTCATTTCCTTGAATTCTACTTCAAAGATGCATGGCCAGAATATAGATGCATCAGAAAAAGTAAATGGCTTTTAGTTCTGCTGCTTCACAGTGTACCCAGATCCATATTCATGGTCCATTCCAAAACATTTCTTGCCTGTCAATGTTATACATTTGCCCATGTGTTGGGTTAAATGCTTGTATATAGGACTAGTCAGCTCATTGGCATCCAAAAACTAGTTCCAGCATACTGTGTAACTTCTTTTTACTGAGAGGTCCAATATTTCACACGTAAAGCAAATTCTTATCTACCTGTCACGCATATTTACGATGACATTTTCCCAGACACACATCATTCATTTGGCAGAGCAGAATGTGCCCTATTCTTTTCTGACTGAGAGATAAATTCCTGTTGAATTTATCAGTAATTACCTTATATTTAAGCTGTCTGGTTTTGATATTCCCAACAAGTAGCATCTTCTCTACCTATTGTCTATCATATTAAAACCTGTACTTAAAATTTGTGTCTTTAAGCACAATTCTTCTACTGGATTAAGCGAGAAACATATTTACTACCTCGCGGTGTGATTAAACCCAATTACCTTTGACCTTATCATTTGGATCTCTTGACCAAGTATCAGGAATATTTTCAGTCATATGTAAGTTACACTAAATATGCAATTAAACCATAGCCCCATCATCACAATGTAATCGACACACTGAAAACATTCAATTACATGTTTTTGCTCTCCTAATTATATAGTTTAATGCAAGATCCCACTTTATTCCTTAAATCATTCTTTTTGTTCAAATGTTTAATAATCCTTTGTAGTCTTTCCAGTTTGTCTTCAGTTTTTGTTTTCAGTATTCATTCACGGGATGAGGGCTGGCTAGGCCAGCATTTATTGTCCATCCCCAAGTGGCCACAGGGCAGTTAAGAGTCAACCACATTACACTTTTTATATTTAATTCTGGCATCTGATTGTAGTCCTAATAGTTCACACCCTCTTAACATTATCCTTCTCATTGGCTAGCCAAATTAAGGACCAGTACAATATGTATATTTGAAATATGGTGCAATTTCCTCTCCCAGAAGGGAGTGAATGTCTGGAATTCTCTATCCCAGTGAGTTGCGGAGGCCAAATCACTGGAAGTATTTTAAGAGAATGTCGATACATTTTTGACATTTTGATGGCAGGAATTGAAAGCCTGGGTCAGAACACCCACGATCTTGTTGAATGGCAGGAGGCGACAGCCTAGTGGTAATATGGAGGCGATAACCAAGCAGTATTATCGCTGGAACAAAAACAAAGTTGCTAGAAAAGCTCAGCAGGTCTGGCAGCATCTGTGAAAGAGAAAACAGAGTTAACGTTTCGGGTCCAGTGACCCTTCCTCAGGACTGATGGTGGCTAGGAAAATGTCAGTTTATATGCAGAAAATAGGGAGGTGGGTGGGGTAAGGAGTAAACGATCGGATAGAGCCCAAAGAGAGAGAAAGACAGCTGGACAGACAAAGGTCGACATCGCCGAGGCCGGACGCCAACTCTCCGACACCTCCTCCTACCGCCCCCTTGATCATGACCCCACCCCTGAGCACCAAACCATCATCTCGCAAACCATCCACAACCTCATCACCTCAGGTGACCTCCCACCTATGGCCTCCAACCTCATCGTTCCCCAACCCCGCACTGCCCGCTTCTATCTCCTTCCCAAAATCCACAAACCTGAATGCCCTGGTCGACCCATTGTCTCCGCCTGCTCCTGCCCCACCGAACTGATCTCCAACTATCTAGACTCCATTTTCTCCCCCTTTGTCCAGGAACTCCCTACCTATGTCCGTGACACCACCCACACCCTCCACCTCCTCCAGAACTTCCAATTCCCCGGTCCCCAACACCTCATCTTTACCATGGACGTCCAGTCCCTCTACACCTGCATTCCCCATGCAGATGGCCTTAAGGCCCTCCGCTTCTTCCTGTCCCGCAGGCCCGACCAGTCCCCCTCCACTGATACCCTCATCCGCTTAGCCGAACTCGTCCTCACACTCAACAACTTCTCTTTCAATTCCTCCCACTTCCTACAGACAAAGGGGGTAGCCATGGGTACCCGCATGGGCCCAAGCTACGCCTGCCTCTTTGTAGGTTACGTGGAACAATCCCTCTTCCGTACCTACACCGGCCCTAAACCCCACCTCTTCCTCCGTTACATTGATGACTGTATCGGCGCCGCCTCGTGTTCCCACGAGGACCTCAAATAGTTCATACACTTCACTAACACCTTCCACCCCAACCTTAAGTTTACCTGGACCATCTCTAACACCTCTCTCCCCTTCCTGGACCTCTCTGTCTCCATATCGGGCAACCACCTAGAAACCGATATTCATTTCAAGCCCACCGACTCCCACAGCTACCTAGAATACTCCTCCTCCCACCCACCTTCCTGCAAAAATGCTATCCCCTATTCCCAATTCCTTCGCCTCCGCCGCATCTGCTCCCAGGATGAGGCATTCCACTCCCGTACATCTCAGTTGTCCTCGTTTTTCAAGGACCGTAACTTCCCCTCCTCGGTGGTCGAGAACGCCCTCAACCGTGTCTCCCACATCTCCCGCACCTCATCCCTCACACCCCGTCCACGCAATAAAAACCAAAAAAGAATCCCCCTCGTCCTCACGTACCACCCCACCAACCTCCGGATCCAACGCATCATCCTCCGACACTTCCGCCATCTGCAATCCGACCCCACCACCAAAGACATCTTTCCCTCCCCACCTTTATCTGCTTTCCGGAGGGACAACTCTCTCCGTGACTCCCTTGTCCGCTCCACACTCCCCTCCAGCTCCACCACACCCGGCACTTTTCCCTGCAACCGCAGGAAGTGCTACACCTGCCCCCATACCTCCTCCCTCACCCCCATCCCAGGCCCCAAGAAGACTTTCCACATCAAGCGGATGTTCACCTGCACATCTGCCAATGTGGTATACTGCATCCGCTGTACCCGGTGTGGCTTCCTCTACATCGGGGAAACCAAGCGGAGACTCGGGGACCGCTTTGCAGAACAC
>NW_025969371.1:0-11946 GCF_021869965.1 Rhincodon typus
TCATAGGTGCTCCTATGATGCTGCTTGGCCTGCTGTGTTCATCCAGCTCTGCACCTTGTTGTCTCGGATTCTCCAGCATCTGCAGTTCCTACTATCTCTCGCTCCAAACAATTCCTGTTTATGGACTGATCCAAATGCCTTTTAACTGTTGTAACTGTACTTGCATACAAAACACTTCCTCTGGCAGTTTATTTCCACATTTGCACCATTTTACACAGAGACTGGTTCATGTGTGGAACGAACTGGCAGAGATATTGGTAGATTCAGGTACAGTTACAACACTTAGAAGACATTTGGATAAGTACATGAATAAGAAGGGTTTGGAGGAATGTGGACCAAATGCAGGCAGGTGTGACTAGTTTGGGAATATGGTTGGCATGGACTGGGACTGGTTCAACCAAAGGGTCTGTTTCCATGCTGTATGATTCTATAACTCTAAGAGAATGGAAGGGAACAGGAAAGACGCCCTTATTTTACTCATATGTTTAATTAAAGGATACAACACTGTCAGCAAAGCAAGACTGGACAAGACATTGGTGAAAATTGACCATCCACCAAAGCTCCACATTCAAGTCCACTCCTTTTAAGGTTCCTCTTTGGGTCCACTGCTGTTCGTCATTCATACCAACAATTTGGATGTGAATATAAGAGGCACGGGCACTAAGTTTTGTGGATGACACCAAAGTTGGTGGCATAGTGGACAGTGAAGAAGGTGGTTCAGACTGGAGCCCTGTGACCAGCGTTGTGCTGCAAGGATTGGTGCTGGGTCCGCTGTTGTTTGTCATTTATATAAACAATTTGGATATGAATATAGGAGGCAAGTTTAGTAAGTTTGTGTTGACATCAAAATAGTGGACAGTGAAGAAGATTATCTAAGAATACAATGGGATCAGAATACAGTGGGCTGAGGAATGGCAGATGGAGGTTAATTCAGATAAATGCAGTGTAATGCATTTTTGTAAGATAAACCAAGGCAGGACTTACACATTATTTGGGGACTGTGGCTGAATAGAGGGACCTAGGTGTGCAGGTTCCTAGTTCCTTGGAAGTGGCATCACAGGGAGACAGGGTGGTGAAGAAGGTGTTTGGTACACTTGCCTTTATTGGTCCGTGCATTGAGTATAGGAGTTGGGAAGTCATGTTGCGGCTGTACAGGACATTGGTGAGACCACTCTTAGAATACTGCATACAATTCTGGTTGCCCTGCTATTGGAACGTTGTTGTTAAATTGGAAGGAACACCTAAAAATTTTACAAGGATGTTACTGGGACTGGAAGTTTTGAGTTATAAGAAGGCTGGATAGTTTGGGACTTTTTTCCCCTTGAACATTGGCGGCTGAGGGGGTGACATTATAGAAGATTATAAAATCATGAGGGGCATAGATAGGGTGAATAACCAAGGTCCTTTTCTCCACAGTAGGGGAGTCGAAGACTAGAGGGACAGGAAAGCTGACGTTTCGGGTTTGGACCCTTTCTGAAGAAGGGTCCTGACCCGAAACGTCAGCTTTCCTGCTCCCCTGGTGCTGCTTGGCCTGCTGTGTTCATCCAGCTCTACACCTTGTTATCTCAGATTCTCCAGCATCGGCATTTCCTACTGTCCCAAGACTAGAGGGCATAGGTTTAACGTGAGAGAGGAAAGATTTAAAAAGGACCTGAGGGGCACTTTTTGATGCAGAGGGTGGTGTATGTATGGAATGAGCTGCTGGAGGAAGTGGTAGAGGTGAGTGCAATTAAAACATTTAGAAGATATTCAGGCGGTACATGAATAGGAAAGATTTAGAGGGTAATGTGCCAAATGCAGGCAAATGGGACAAGTTCAGTTTAGGATACCTGGTCAGCATGGACGAATTGGACTGAAGGGTCTGTTTTCATGCTGTATGACTCAATGTGACTCTAATTTCATGATAAGCATGTCCTGTATTGTATGGTCTGACAGCGCCATGTCCGACAGCTTCAAGATGAGGAATGGACAGAAACAGGCACCAACATCAAAATCCATAACCAACACCGATCCCTGATGACCATGAATAATAATAACTTCCCTCAGGGAGATGTGACAGTGAATAATGAGATGAGTAATGAGACCAGTGCAATTAAAGTCCAGAAAACAATAGTATTAAATCATTCCTTCTTGGTGTGGCCCTGTTTTAATATCCCAGATTTTGTGTGACCCCAGATTAAATTTTCACAGAGGTAAGTGGCATGGTGGCTCAATGGTTAGTACTGCTGCCTCACAGTCCCAGGGACCCAGGTTCAATTCCACTTATCTGTGTGTGGAGTTTGCACGTTTTCCCCATGTCTGTTTGAGTTTCATCTAGGTGGTCTGGTTCCCTCCCACAGTCCAACAAAGTGCAGGTTATGTGGATTGGTAATGCCCCATGGTATCCAGAGATATGCAGGCTAAGGGGATTGGCCATGGGAAATGCAGGGTTAAAGGATAGTGTATGGAGCTTGGTCTGGGTAGGAAACTCTTTGGAGGGTCAGTGTGGATGTGATGAGCCAAATGGCCTGCTTCCACAGTGTAGGGATTCTGGCAGTTATTGAGGGATGGAGAAAGGGAAAGACCTGTCCAATAATGAGCAGTGGAAGGTTTATTAATAAATTAATTCCTAATATTCGGACCTTGATTATTCATGCAATAGGATCCTCATTATTCATTTTATAAATTAGGACTATGGACACAATCAGCAAATGACTTTAAGGTTATAGGATCCATATTATTGATGGATTGGTAGTGGATAGGACCTATTACTAATATATCAGGACCTGTGCAAATAATCAGATCAGATTATGAATGTATTGGTCTCCTGAATCTTTCAGTAATAGGACTTAAAACCAAAAGAACTGTGGATGCTGTTAATCAGAAACAAAAACAGAAATCACTGGAAAAGCTCAGCAGGTCTGGCAGCATCTGTGGAGAGAAAGCAAGAGTTAACATTTCAGGATCCTCATTACTGATACAATAGAATTCCGAAAGAGACATGAACTCATACATCACGAAAACAGACCTTTTGGTCCAACCAGTCCGTGCTGAACATAATCCTAAACTAAACTAGCCCCACCTGATTGCTCCTGGCACATATCCCTCCAAACCTTTCCTACTCATGTAATTTTCCAATGCTTTTTAAATGTTGTAATTGCACCGCATCCACCACTTCCCCAGGAAGTTCATTCTACGTGCGAACCACCCTCTGTAGGTGGGAAATCATAGTCAGATGGAGAGAGTGGAAAAAAGATTGGCTGGTGCAATATCATATGTGCGTGAAATTGTGAGATTTTGCGCTTTGGCAGAAAGGAGCTGGATATTATTTAAATTGAGAGTGCAGAAAGTGGCAACACAAAGGGATTTGGGGATCCCTTGTATTAATCACAAAAAGCAAGCATCCAAGTTTAGGTCAACTCAAGGACAAAGGAGCGAATTTATGTGTGGAGCCAGAGGAAGTGAGTGAGGCCCTTCATGGCTTTGCATTACTATTCATCAAGGAGAAAGGCATGCTGATGGTTAGTTTAGAGAAGGGTTTGTTGATACTCTCTAAAACATGTCACTATTAAGAAGGAGGAGTCTTGAAAACCATTAAGATAGATAAGTCCCCAGGGCCTGATGGGTTCTATCCCAGGATAATGAAGGAGCCAAGGGAGGAGATTGCTGGGGCCCTGACAGGGATCTTTATATTCTCTTCAGCCACAGACAAGGTCCCAGAAGACTGGAGAATAGCCAATGTTGTTCTTTTGTTTAAGAAGAGCAGTAAATTATAGGCTGGTGAGCCCTACATCAGTAGTAGGAAAATTATTGGAGGAGATTTTTAGGGACAGGATTTGCTTACATTTGGAAAAGAATGTACATATTAGGGACAGTCAGCATGGCTTTATGCAGGGGAGGTCTTGTCTCACAAACTGATTTGAGTTTTTTGAGGAAGTGACGAAGATGATTGATGACGGTAAGGCAATGGATGTTGTCGACATGGACTTTACTAAAGCATTTGACAAGGTCATGCATGATAGGTTGTTCCAGAAGATCAAATGGCATGGAATCCATGGTCAGTTGGCAAGTTGGATACAAAATTGGCTTGACCGTAGAAGACAGAGGGTAGTTGTGAAGGGGATATTTTTCTGACTGGAGGTCTGTGACCAGTGGTGGTCCACAAGGATCAGTGCCTAGACCTATAAATGATTCAGATAAAAATATCAGTGGTCTGATTAGTAAGTTTGCAGATGGTATGAAGATTGGGGGAGTTGTGGATAGTGAGGAAGGATCGATAACAAAGGTTGCAGCAGGATATAGATCAACTGGAAAGTTGGACAGAGAAATTGCAGATGGAGTTTAATCCAGACAAATGTGAGATGATGCATTTGGTAGGTCAAATGTAAGAGGAAAGTATACTACAAATGGCCAGATTCTTAAGAGCATTGATTTAGAGGCATCTGGGAGTCCAAGTCCATAGCTCTCTGAAAGTGACAGTACAAATGGTTAAGGTGATAAAGAAGGCATACGGCATGGTTACTTTCATCGGTCAGGGCAGTGAATATAAAAATTGGTCAGGTCACATTTGGAGTCTTGTGTGTAGTTCTGGTTTCCACTCTATAGGAAGGATGTGGAGGCTTTGGAGAGGGTGCAGAAGAGGGTTACCAGGATCTTGCCTGGATTGGAGTGTGTTGGCTATAAGTAGAGATTGAAAAACCTTGGATTGTTTTTGTTAGAGCATCAGAGGCTGAAGGGTGACTTCATAGAAGTGTATAAAATTATGAGAGGCACAAATAGGGTGGAAATGTCAAACACTAGGAGGCATAGGTTTAAAGTGAGAGGGGGAAAGTTTGAAGAAGATGCCTGACGTAAGTTTTTTTTTATTACAGAGGGTAGTCAGTGCCTGGAACCCACTGCCAGGGAAGGTGGTAGAAGCAGATAACCAAGTTTAAGAGGAATTTAGACAGACACATGACCAGGCAAGGACTAAAGGGATATGGACCATGTGCAGGCAGATGGGATTAATTTAGAATGGCATCATGGTCAGCACAGATATGATGGGGTGAAGGGCCTGTTCCAGTGCTGTAATATTCGATGTTGTGAACTCCAGCAGGTCACAGGGAAGGCAAATGGAATGGACTACAAAAATAGGGAAATCTGGATGAGGAGTGACCTTATAGAAGTTTATAAAAGCATGAAGGGCATAGATAAACTGAATATCGAGGTCTTTTCCCAAAGGTTGGGGAGTTCATAACAAGGGGGCATATTTTTAAGGTGAGAGAAGAAAGATTTAAAAAAGACGGGCACAACATTTTTACACAGAGAGTGGTTTGTGTGTCAAATAGACTGCCAAAGGAAGTGGTGGATGCAGGTATAGTTATAATGTCTAAAGGACATTTGGATAAGGACATGAATAGGAAAGGTTTGGAGGGATATGCATGGCAGGTGGGACTAGTTTAGTTTGGTAACATGGTCAGCATGGACTAGTTGGATCGAAGGGTCTTTTGCCATGACGTATTACTATGTGCAGGTTGAGTGGATTGGCCATGGAAAGTGCAGGGTTACAGAGATAGGACAGGCAGGGTTGGGTCGGGGTGGGATGCTCTTCAGAGGACTGGTGTGGACTCAGGCTGAATGGCCCGCTTCCACACTGTAAGGATTCTATGATAATCTATGAATGGATTATTAATACATTACAGTGCTGCTTGTTGAGGCAAGACGATCCTGATTAATGTACAAGTCGACTGTCTCCAAAATGAAACACCTTTCTTCTCTCAGGCTTTTTTTTAAAAACAGTAGCCTTGAGGCGTCAGAGCTGTCCATTAGGCCATGCTCATTAACAAAACAAAAACACAAGGATTTGCAGTCCCAGGTCCAAATGCAAAGAGTTTCTCATGATCCCATTGGGTTTGGGACCCACCGTCAGGGCAACTGTCATGGTGTGAGCAGTTAAATTCTCTCTCCCTCTCTCTCTCCAGGATGAGGTCACTGGTGTGTTTGGAAGCTGGATGACCGAGAGAGTGCATCCCTTCCCACATGTGGAGCAGGTGAACGGCCTCTCCCCAGTACACATGGGGATAACCTTGCAGCTCAATCTTTTTTATTATTCATTAACGGGACAAGGGCATCGCTGACTAGGCAGCATTTATTGCCTATCCCTAATTGCCCAAAGGAGAGCTCAGAGTCAACTACATTGCTGTGGGTCTAGAGTCACATATAGGCCAGACCAGGTAAGGATGGCAGTTTCCTTCCCTAAAGGACATTCGTGTACCGACCAACCTCATCCCGCCCCCTTGACCTGTCCATCCTCCCTGGACTGACCTATCCCCTTCCTAACTCCCTACCTACACTCACCTTTACTGGCTCCATCCCCGCCTCTTCGACCTGTTTGTTTCTTCTCCACCTATCCTCTCCTCTATCCCTCTTCTATCCACCTCCCACTCTCTCCCTATTTATTTTGGAACCCCCTTCCCCTACCCCTTTTGATGAAGGGTCTAGGCCTGAAACGTCAGCCTCTCTGCTCCTATGATGCTGCTTGGCCTGCTGTGTTCATCCAGCCCTGCACCTTGTTGTCTCGGATTTTCCAGCATCTGCAGTTCCTACTATCTCCGACATTCGTGAACCAGATGGGTTTTTCCCCAACAATTGACAATGTCTTCACGGTCATCACTAGATTTTAATTCCAGATATTTATCGAATTCAAATTCCACCATCTCCCACGGCAGGATTCGAACCTGGGTCTCCAGAACATTATATGGGTCTCTGGAATAACAGTCCAGCGATAATACCATTAGGCCATTGCCTCCCCATTGGGGAATTGAATCCCTTCCCACACTGCCTTGCGCCTCTGTCCTGACAGGCCAAATGATCGGTTGGAGGCTTGTTCAAGGTGATGTGGGAAAGTGAGGGAGTGGGATTTGTTAAGAGTCAGTCCAGCCTCAATGGGGCTGAATGGCCTCCATTTGGTCTGTGCTGTAAGATTCTAGTTTAACGATTCATCATAAAACTGCACAATAGACTCATTATTGGTGGAGACCATTTGGTCCATTGTGTCTGTACCATCTCTGAAAATTTGAGCAACCTGTCCTTCTCCCTCACCCTGAGTGAATACTCATTCGTTCTTGAGGAAAAAGTCCAAATCACTTCTGTAAGTTACCGTTGGAGCTGCTTCCACCAGGAATTCAGGCAACATCCTTGAGATCATCAGAAACCTCACTGAGTAAAATAATCTCTCCTCGTCTTCGCCCTGGATTCTTTTCCTGTTGGTTATTTTGGAACTGTGCACTGTGGTCACCAACCATCCCACAGTGGCAAGCATTTCCAACCCAATGTCGATGAAAATTTCCAATAAAGTTCAACCTTCTCCGGTCTAAGAAACTTCTCCAGTCTCTGTGTGGTATGTGTTCAGAAGCTCATTTTGGGACTAAATAGGTGCACAAAAATTGTGGACCCACTCCCTAGGAGCAGGACAGACCTGGGAGTTAGGGATTGGTCTTCCCAATTTTTAACCAGAGGTAAGGCTGGTAGTTTCCTTCCCTAAAGGACGTTAGTGAACCAGATGGGTTTTTCCCCCCAACAATTGACAATTGATTTGTTGCCATGCCAGATTGAATTAATTCCAGATTTCACTTCTTTTTATTGAATTCAAATTCCACCAACTGCTGTGGCAGGTTTTGAACCCAGGTCCCGGGAACATTCCCGGGTCTCTGGGTTAACAGCCCAGCGATAATACCACTAGGCCATCGCTGGGTCACTGATAGGTGAGAGGCAGATAGAGAGAGAATGTTAATGATGTCAGTGGCACAGAGGACCCAGATTCAATTCCATCCTCGGGCGACTGTCTGCGTGCAGTTTGCACGTTCTCCCCCCACTATCTGCGTGGGGTTTTCTCCGGGTGCTCTGGTTTCCTACCACAGTCTTAGGATGTGCAGGTTAGGGGAAATGCAGGGTAACAGGGATAGAGTAGTGGGGGTGGGTACGGGTGGGATGCTCTTCGCAGGGCTGGTACAGACCCGATGGGCCAACTGGCCTCTTTCCACACCGGAGGGATTCTACGACATGGGGAGATTGGACGGTCATTGGAGTTGTGGGAATGGGGTCGAGGGACTGGGGGCCTGATGGACAGGAGACGGGAGACAAACTTGAGAAAGAGGAGGTCGAGAGGAATGAGTGGCCTGGTGAATGGGAAGCAACAGGCCGTGATCAGATCATCTCAACCCTATTTATAATGAATTGCATCAACTCCCCACGCTTACTGTTGGAGGTGTAGTTGCAGGGGAGAGAACAGACCTTCTAAAAAAGTTCTTTCAGGAGAAGTTTTTGCTCTTTCTATCAGATTAAAACGATCTCCACACTATGTTTTAACACAAAGCTGATTTATTTGACTTTAATCCAGATGTTTAAAACTTCCTTTCTTTTTTAACCTCCTCAATGTGATTAATAGCAAAACCCGATCGCTTTAATTACATACAAACTCACTGGTGTTGGCAGATGGGATGACTCGAATGAATCCCTTCCCCCAGTGTGAACTCTCCACTGTCTGGACAAATGAGCTAAGTCTTTTTCTCACACGGAGCGGGTGTATGGTCTCTCCCCAGCGTGAAGCCGCTGGTGTACTGAGAGTTGAGATGATCACCCGAACCCAGCCCCACGATGAGAGCTCCTGAAAGGTCTCTCATCATGTGAATGTGCTGATGGGACATCAGCTCCACGGAATTGCGGTAGCTCTTCCCACAGTCCGGGCACTTGAAAGGTCTCTCCTCGATGTGAACGCGTTGGTGATAGAACAGCCCCCAGCAACTTGTGTAGTGATTCCCGCAGTCTGAGCATTTGAAAGGCCTCTCCTCAGAGTGAACATGTTGGTGGGACTTCAGCTCCACAGGATTCCTGAAGCACTTCCCGCAGTCTGGGCACTTGAAAGATCTTTCTCCGGTGTGGACACGTTGATGACAGGTCAGGCCCCAGGAGCTGGTGTAGCACTTGCCGCAGTCTTGGCATTTGAAAGATCTCTCCGCGGTGTGAACCTGCTGGTGTCTCAGCAGGTTGGACGACCGAGTGAAGCCCCTCCCGCACTCGGAGCAGGAGAATGGTCTCTCCCCCGTATGAACCTGCTGGTGCTCCATGAGGTCAGACGACCGCCTGAAGCCGATCCCACAGTGGGAGCAACTGAAGGGCTTCTCCTCAGAGTGAACACGCTGGTGGGCCATCAGGTCCCTGGCCGTTTTGTAGCACTTGCCACAGCGTGTGCACTTGAAAGGTCTCTCCTCAGAGTGAGAACGCTGATGAGACATCAGGTCCCCGGATGTTTTATAGCATTTTCCACAGTTGGGGCATTTGAAAGGCCTCATGTTCGTGTGGGCGTTCTGATGGGACACCAGGTCCCGGGAGGTTTTGTAGCACTTGCCACAGTCTGGGCACTTGAAAGGTCTCTCGTTCGTGTGAGCTAGTTGGTGGGACATCAGGTCCCCGGAGGTTTTGTAGCATTTTCCGCAGTCTGGGCATTTAAAGGGCCTGTCCGCGGTGTGAACGACCTGGTGTTGCAGCAGGTTAGACGACTGAGTGAAGCCCTTCCCGCACACCGAGCAGGTGAATGGCCTGTTGCCAGTGTGACTGCGCCGATGAGCTTCCAGCTCAGACGGGGAACTGAACTCCTCCCCACAATCCCCACATTTCCCCAGTTTCTCCCCGGTGTGACTGCATTTGTGCTTTGTGAGGTCTGAAGATTGGCTGAAGCCTTGACCACACACGGAACACGTGTATGGTTTCTCTCCACTGTGAACGGTACTCTTCCCTTCCATGTTCAAAATCTGATGACATTCCATTTGTGACAAATTGGACGCCTCCATCAGATCATGGTATGGTGTTTGCTCTGTAAATCCTCCCTCTCTAACACCCTGGGAAATCGATCGTCAAACAACAACAACAACAACAAGAAAAAAAACAAGAGAGTGAGAGCATGAACATGACACTCTGGCATCTACGTGAAGATGGAGAGGGAGAAGGAAAGGCAGGGGCTGGAGGACAGGCATTTTAGACACCAACAACCCGAGCAGACCTTTGGCAGAATTTTCCAACTGTATCGCTGAGAGGGAGCAGGGGATTGCGAGTCGATCTGAATACCATCACCTCCAAGTTCCCTCCAGGTCTCACACACACTTGTCCTGGCTTGCCAGACATCCAGATCCCGAAGGAGCAGAGATTTCCTCCCATTAAATAACGGCAACAATACCAACTCCGCTGCCTCGCCACAGACTCCCTGGCAACTGTCTGAGGCTGAACCAAACATGTTATGACTGCGGTGAGACACTTCATTCTGAAATGAACCACATATCCCCGTCATCACTCAGATTGTCCACTTCCACCTCAATGACATCGTCCAACTCGTATTCTCAGTCCATCTGCTGCTGAAACACTCACCTTTTGTCACTTTTCTTAAAATTCACTCACGGGATGAGAGCGTCACTGGCCAGGCCAGCATGTTTTGCCCATCCCTAATTGCCCAGAGGGCAGTTAAGAGTCAACCACATTGCTGTGGGTCTGGAGTCATAGGTAGGCGAGACCAGGTAAGGATGGCAGTTTCCTTCCCTAAAGGACATTAGTGATTCAGATGGGTTTTTCCAACAATCGACAATGGTTCATGGTCATCATTAAATTCCGGCCATTTGTTGAATTCAAATTCCACCATCTGCCATGGCAGGATTCAAACCCAGGTCCCCAGAACATTACCTGGGTCTCTGGATTAACAGTTCAGCCATAATATCACTACGCCAGTGCCTCCCCTTGAGATCTCTAGAGTTAACTGCCCTAACACAATCTCCACAGTTCTCACAATCCCTGTACATTCTTGTCTAACTTCCTCTGCCTCTATTTATGGATGTATTTGAGCTCTGTTTACTGTTCCATTGTTACTTCCATTGACTGTATCTACTTTTACCACTGTCCATTCCCCCAGCCATTTTTTGCTGCCTTGGTAGGTTTATATTCTCACATCAGCTCCCGTAATGCTGTAAGGGAAGGAGTTACAGGTTATTCAACCACCAAATTAATCCTGAGGTCATTCAAAATGCTGTTGCCTATATGCGTCACTGCACCAAGCCTGAGAATTATAGAATCCCTACCACATGGGCCCATGAGTCCACACCACCTCAACAAAGAATACCCCACTCAGAACCAACTCCCTCCCATTGCTGTAGCCACGCATTAACCATGACTAATCCACCTAGCCTGCACATCCCTGGACACTATGGGGCAATTTACTATGGCCAATCCACCTAATCTGCACATCGTTGGACCATGGGAGGAAACTGGTGCACCTGGAGGAAACCCACGCAGACACGGGGTAAAATGTGCAAATTCCACACAGACAGTCAAGGAACATAGAACATTACAGCGCAGTACAGGCCCTTCGGCCCTCGATGTTGCGCCGACCTGTGAAACCAATCTGAAGCCCATCTAACCTAAACTATTCCATTATCATCCATATGTTTATCCAATGACCATTTAAATGCCCTTAAAGTGGGCGAGTCTACTATTTTTGCAGGCAGGGCATTCCACGCCCTTACTACTCTCTGAGTAAAGAACCTACCTCTGACATCTGTCTTATATCTATCACCCCTCAATTTAAAGCTATGTCCCCTCGTGCTAGCCATCACCATCCGAGGAAAAAGGCTCCCACTGTCCACCCTATCTAATCCTCTGATCATCTTGTATGTCTCTATCAAGTCACCTCTTAACCTTCTTCTCTCTAACGAAAACAGCCTCAAAACCCTCAGCCTTTCCTCATAAGACCTTCCCTCCATACCAGGCAACATCCCAGTAAATCTCCTCTGCACCCTTTCCAATGCTTCCACATCCTTCCTATAATGCGGTGACCAGAACAGTACGCAATACTCCAAGTGCGGCCGCACCAGAGTTTTGTACAGCTGCAACATGACCTCATGGCTCCGAAACTCAATCCCTCTACCAATAAAACCTAACATACTGTAC
>NW_025969371.1:12046-15493 GCF_021869965.1 Rhincodon typus
CAATAGCCTACCATGGGGAACCTTATCAAACGCTTTACTGAAATCCAAATAAACCACATCAACCGCTTTACCCTCATCCACCTGTTTGGTCACCTTCTCGAAGAACTCAATAAGGTTTGTGAGGCACGACCTACCCTTCACAAAACCGTGTTGACTATCCCTAATCAAATTATTCCTTTCTAGATGATTATAAATCCTATCTCTTATAATCCTTTCCAACACTTTATCCACAACCGAAGTAAAGCTCACTGGTCTATAATTACCTAAGGAGGAAATGAACTTGGGTCCCTGGTGCTGTGAGGCAGCAGTGTTAACCACCTCACTCACCTAACCATGCTCGCTGATCTAAAGTTTTTAATTCCTTCTTCTTCTTCCTTTCAAACCTTTTCACTGTTTTACACCACTCTTATCTCTCTAAGCTCCTCTGACCTCACAAGGCCCACACACTAGGAATGAGTTAAAAACAAACCCTCAGAGATATCTGCAATTGCTCCAATTGTGATCTCCTGAGCTTTCTCAGTTTTAACCGTCCCACCTGTGTTCAGGGGATCAGGGAAAAGGAAAAGACCTGGTCTACTCACCCCATCCATTCCTTTCATGATTTTATAAATCTCTATAAGGGCACCCCCTCAGCCTCCGACGCTCCAGGGAAACAGCCCCAGCCTGTTCGGCCTCTCCCTATAGCTCAAATCCTCCGAACGTGGCAATGTCCCCGTAAATCTTTTCTGAACACTTTCAAGTTTCACAACACCCTTCCTAGTGCAGGCAGACCAGAATTGTACGCAGTATTCCTTACCGTGAGGAACTCTCCTTCCCAACCTCTCCGCTCACCTGAGGCATGGTGACCATCAGGTAAAATCAGCACCAATGGTTACCTTCTCTGTAATGAGACAGCAGTCCCACGGTCCAGTGGGACTGCAGAAACTTTACCTTTCTCCAGTGCTGAATGGGGAAGCAATGGAGTGACACCGTCAGATCTCGACGTAGTGTGCCTGGGTTGAGCTTCCAATCTGCAACTTCTCTTCTATTATCCTGTAAAAGGTTTACAAAAGTCACCACGTTTGGAGTTTGCTGTTTGTAATTGCTTCACCCGCCTCGCCGCCTTGTGAAAGCGCTGTTATCAACCCAGTCTGCGCCGAGATGATCACGCATGCGCCCTGCTGCCCGCTGACGCCGACAACATGGAACCCGCGCACGCGCGCCCTGACCCCACGACCCTTACAAAGATGGCGGCCGTAAACCCGCGGCCTGTCACCGCGGGGAAGCTCGCAGCTCATGCACCGTTCGGAACAAAAGGGGGTCGTTAGTCTTCTCTTTCGGGGTCCGTCGGGTGCACAAAATGTTTACGAAGCCTCTGCGTCCGACCGCCCGGTCCATCGCCTCCTCCGCTCTGCCTCATTGTTACCTTTTGTGGAGCCGAGAAAAAAAAGCGGCTTCTCCTCGGGATCGCTCAAACTGCGCATGCTCCGGCCTTTTTGTTGGGGGGGGGGGGGGGGGGTGAGGCAATGGGCATGCGCTGTTATCGTCAATGCCGCGGCTAGGGGACATTCATCAGCGCTGGGAATGCTGGGTAACGGGGCAAATCAGAAACTGATAGACAAATTCAGCAGTTCTGGCAGCAACTGTGCAGAGAAAGCAGAGTGAAAATAACTGCACACAGGCCGGTATCCCGTCACCAAGTCACCCTTTATTTACATGTGTACAGTACATGGGCTCTGACCAACCAGCTCAGAGTCAGTCCCTAGAATGAGGAGACTCTCTGAATCTGATATTTATCCTTTCTTTTTTTGTGCTCCAAGTCCGGAGGCAGTTCCTGCACTCAGGAGACTCTGAATCCCCTGTCTATATCTGTCAGCCAAGACTCCCTTATTGGTACAGGTTAACAGTCCCAATCAGGGATCTCATGGTCAATGAGAACGACCTGGCCCTCATTTCAATCAGTGCACAGTGTTAACGTTTTGGGTCCAGTGACTTTTCTTCAGAACTGTTCTGAAGAAGGGTCACTGTACCCAAAATGTTTTAACTTTGTTTTCTTTCCAGGGATCCTGCCAGGTCTGCTGAGCTTTTCCAGCAAGTTCTGTTTCTGTGGCCACCATTGTATGTTCAAATTATTCAATTTTAAACTCACTCAGGTTTACAGAAGGTAATAGTGTTGATATGAATTACTGAGGTTAATTTATAGGAGTTACTGGGGAACCGTGAAGGAGACAGAGATGGTCATTTGTAGGCGGGCCAGTATTGGACAAGAGTGAATGAAATAAGAGTGACTGATGGGACAATGAATGGACGAGTGATTGCTGAGAGAGAATGGGTAGGAGACTTATGGAGGGCGAGAGTGGGAAAGGAAAAGAATGGGAAAGGGAGAGGGTGCACAAGACAGACAGAAACAGCAGGAAAGGGAAGAGGGGCAGCTATCAGAAGAGACAATGACTTGAAAGGACACGTATCACAGGGTTGGGGGAAAAAGGGAGGAAAATTCAAAATAATTGGCCAGCTCTTCAAGAAACCTAAGATGAACACAGTGGGTCAAGTAACTTTCTAAGATGTTCCATCATTTTATAGATTCATAGAGTCATACAACACAGAAACAGACATCACCAATCTGACCTAGGCCCATTTGCCAACATTTTGCCCATAAGCCACAAAACACTTCCTATTCACATACCCATCCAGTGAGAAAAAGTACAAACGTCTTTGAAATTTGCATCTCAGGTAGATAGGCTTATTAAGAAGGCATTTAGCACGCTTGCCTTCATTGCTCAGACCACTGAATTTAGGGGTTGGGACATCATGTTGACATTGTACAGGACATTGATGAGGCCTCTTCTGGAGTACTACGTGCAATTCAGGTCACTCTGTCGTAGGAAGTATGTTATCAAACTTGTGAGGATTCAGAAAAGATTTACCAGGATGTTGCCTGGAATGGAGGGTTTCAGATATAAATATGGACTGAGAAAACTGGGACTTTTTTCACTGGAGTGTAAGAGGTTGAGTGTGACCTTCTCAAGGTTTATAAAATCATGAGGGAGACAGACAAGGTGAATGACACGGGTCTTTTCTCTAAGGTGAGGAGTTCAAAACTAGGGAGCATATTTTTAAGGTAAGAGGAGATTCAGTTAAAAAGGACATGAGGGGCAACTTTTCTTATACAGAGAGTGGTTTGTGTGTGGAATGAACTGCCAGAGAAAGTGATGGATGCAGGTGGTTACAGCATTTAAAAGGCATTTGGATAAGTTCATGAATAGGAAAAGTTTGGAGGCATATAGGCCAAAATCAATCAAACGATCAATCAACAGTGCAGGGAAGTAGGACTAGAGATAGTAGGAACTGCAGATGCTGGAGAATCCGAGACAACAAGGTGCAGGGCTGGATGAACACAGCAGGCCAAGCAGCATCATAGGAGCAGAGAGGCTGACGTTTCGGGCCTAGACCCTTCATCAGAAAAGG
>NW_025969372.1:0-10000 GCF_021869965.1 Rhincodon typus
CTGAGGGAGCGCCGCACTGTCGGAGGGTCAGTACTGAGGGAGCGCCGCACTGTCAGAGTGAGATGATAAACCAAAGCCTGACTGCCCTCTTGGTTTGATGGGAAATTTCCCATGGTACTTATTTGTAAAAAACCAGGGGAGTTCACCCTATAGTCCTGAATAATATTTACCCGCCTCAATCAACAGCACAAAAACTAATGTTCTGGCCCTGATCACTTGTTTGTTTGTGGGATCTTGCTCTGTGGAAGGTGATTGCTACCTTTTCTGTGTGTTGCCCCTCAGCATTGGTGAAGGTGTGTTCCCACTGTACCTCAGCCTGATGTGAGTGGCGTGCAAGCTGTGCGTTCTGTGTGCTTTGGGCCTGCAGCTGATGGATGTCTCTGTTGCTGGGGTCATGGGGCTTTGTACATTTAACTTTCCTGCACATTCCTCACAAACTCTCTTGATGTGTTCAGAGCTTTCTGCAGTGAAGCTTCTCCATTTCGATCAGTCACAAGCCCAGCTCCCCCCGGCTCTTGGCAACAGCTGTTTGCTCTCTTCAGGGAGGCTCTGAGGACATTCCTAACATGTTTCCACAGTTCCTCCTGGGAGTCTCCCATCTCAAGCAGATTCCACATGGAGCAGTTGATTCAGGAATCTGGTGTCAGATTCGGGAGTGAGGTGTCCTGCTGTGTGGAGCTGGTTTGGAATGATTTATGCCATAATTCCCATTCTTTCCTGAGTTTGGGAAAGCCCATTACTCTCGAACTGTGTTCACTGCCACTGGATTTGGAGGATCGTGTTGGCATGCTCCAGTACTTTGTAGAGGGCACCCCAATCTCTGAAGCATATACAAGCACAGAATTGACTACTGCCCAATTAACAATGTTATGGACCAGACCAATGTATATCAAGAAGATAGCCTAGACTCTAACTTTTTCTTATTTTAAAGGTAAATGTAAGGCATTGCATTCTAGATGCAGTTCAATTGGTCAAACTACTGGACATTAAGCAAAACAATTTATTCATACACTATAGTTAGAATGCAACAAAGGGAAGAATAAAGAAAAGAATCAGCTTAGCTATAACTCCATTGGAAATACTTAACAGAATAACAGATACAGCACCTGTTACTAAGTAACTGTTCCAATATGGTACCATCCCATAAACACATCCTTGGCAAAAGGCAAATTCAGAAAACAGACTGTCTCTCATGTAACTCCAGCAGCCCAGGAGGAAAAGCCGGACTGTAGCAAGGAGAGATGTACTGCAGCAACAGACCCAGCAACATCTGCTACTGAAAAACTAAGAAACTAAAACTCCTGGTTCTGTGAGAGCTTGACCACACCCCTTCAGGCTGCTTCTATTGTTCTAACTTTTAAAACTCCCCAAGGCATCAAGAGCTGCTTACTTGACTGGTTCTGTAGAGACTGATTGGTACCTCTGCCTTGAAATCTTTCTTCAGCAAAAACAAGATAAAATAGACCCTTTAAAGCCATAGTATCACCACAATCAATAGGTTCATCTCCCTGAGGTCCTCATCTTCAAATATTCTTTCCATCGGACAATCACACATTACATGCAATGTCAGATTTTCTATATCACAACAGTGACAATCCTCTGAAACTATCTCAATGGCTGAAACGTACTTTGAGGTGTCTGGAGATCAAGAAAGATGTTTTGGAAATATCAGCCTCTCTTGCTCTCTTTTTAACTGTGCCAATAATCATAAACTACAACCACCCGCTGAGAGAGCAATTTCTACATTGTTCCCATTCTCTGGAAAACTTCAGGATGTCTCTCCTGGATTCCCAGTTGGATTAACTCATCACCATCACCTCAGCATCCAAAGATGTGCAAGTTAGGTGCATTAGCCATGGGAAATGCAGGGTTACAGGGATAGGGTAGGGACTAGGTCTGGGTGAGATGCTCTTTGAAGACTTGGTACAGATTTGATGGGCTGAATGGCCTCTTTCTGCATTTTAGGGATTCTATGGTTCTATGATCTTATACCAATGTGCCTTCAATCTAGTCTCTCTGTCAAACAGAACCATGTTCTCCATGTCCATCTTAACAAATCATTTCATAATGTTCACTACCTCTATAAGGGCACACCTCAATCTTCATTACTCCAGCAAGAGTGGGGAGTACAGCCAGCTCAATTGTTCCTGAGAGTTCCAGCCTGACTAGCCTCTGGGTATCCATTCTGTTCATCTCTATTGACTCATTCTCCATCTTCTTTAGGAGTGTCAGGGTCAGAAAGGGTTAATACTGAGGAACGCCTGAAGCCCCACCCACTATGATGATGGTTTGTGGACCTGGGGAGAGAACAGCCCAAAGTCTGGAAGATTTTCCTCATCGTCTCTTTAATGTCGCTGGGACTTGTCCATCACTGTCCAATGAACGAGACCTTGTCTCAGCAGCTTCTCCTCACGGGACTATTGAAGGGCTCACCTCTACCCCAGCAGAACCTTAGCTGAGGGTTCTGTGAGGAAACCTCTCCCATTAGCAACGCACTGAGGTTGCTTATGCTGCATCACAGTGATTCATTTTGTAATAGAAGCATAAAAACATCAAAACTAGGAGCAGGAGTGGGCCACTCAGCCGTTCAAACCTGCTCCACCATTCAATATGATCATGGTTGATCATCCAATTCCATCCCCTGTTCCCCCTTTCTCCCTGTAACCTTTAGCCCTAAGAACTGTATCTAACTCCTTCTTGAAAACATTCAATGTTTTAGCCATAACTGTTTTCTGTGACAGAGAATTCCACAAGCTTCCCACTCTCTGGGATTTTCAAAATTTATTCATTGGACATGGGTATCACTGTCTGGGCCCAGCATTTATTGCCCATCTCTAATTGCCCCCCTTGAGAAGGTGGAGGTGAGCTGCTTTCTTGAACCGCTGCAGTCCATGTGCTGTAGGTTGACCCACAATGAAGAAATTTCCTCTCATCTCAGTCCTAAGTGGCCTCCCTGTCTTGTTATGACCCCTGGTTCTGGACTCCCTGGTTATTGGGAACATTTTTCTTGTGTTTACACTCTAGTCCTGTCAGACTTTTATAGGTTTCTACGAAATCCTCCTCATTCTTCTGAACTCCAGTGAATGTAGGTGGCACGGTGGCTCAGTGGTTAGCACTGCTGCCTCACAGTGCTAGGGACCTGGGTTTGATTCCAGCCTCAGGTGACTGGCTGTATGGAGTTTGTCTGTTTCTGTGCGGGTTTCCTCCCACAGTCCAGGGATGTGCAGGTTAGGGTGGATTAGCTGTGGGAAATTACCACATAGTGTTCAGGGATGTGCAGGCTGGGTGGGTTAGCCATTGGAAGTGCAGGGATAGCACACATCTGGGTGGGACGCTCTTCAGAGGGTTGGTGTGGACTCAATGGGCAGAATGGCCTGTTTCCACACTGTAGGGATTCTAAAACTGGTCCAGTTTTTCTTCATACATCAGTCCTGCTGTCCCAGCAATCAGTCTGGTAAACATTCACTGCACTGCCTCTATAACGTTGTGCTACAAACATTTAACATTTCTGCTTAATAATTCGACATGTGTGAAATGAACTGCATTGCTTGGCTCGTATCGTGGAAAAAGCCAGATTACATTTAAACCCTGAGCTTTCATGTGAGTGTTTGTTTGCTCACAGCTGACAGGTAAACAAGAACAACATGGAGAAATATGAACACCTGGGTCTGGTGGGAGAAGGCAGCTATGGAATTGTAATCAGATCCCGGAACAAGGAAAATGGGAGAATTGTTGCCATCAAGAAATTCCTGGAGGACGATGATGACAAAATGGTGAAAAAAATTGCCATGCGGGAGATTAGGTTGCTAAAGGTAAGCGAGCTCACAAATGATAACTAACAGCTACCTGATAGCAATAGTGATTGGCTTTCCAGAGATAGACATGGGCAGAGTGAGTCTCTCTTTCTCGCTGAGGCAGGGTCTGAATCCACTGACACCATCTTCTGAGATAGTGGCAATATGAGAAAACCTTTTCATGTAGCGAGTCGTTAGGGTCTGGAATACACTTCCAAACCCATAACCACTTCCATCTAGAAGGACAAGGGCAGCAGATACATGGGAACACCACCCCCTGCAAGTTCCCCTCCAGGCCACTCACCATCCTGACTTGGAAATATATTACCATTCCTTCACTGTCACTGGGTCACAATCCTGGAATTCCCTCCCTAAGGGACATTGTGGGTCAACCTACAGCACATGGACTTCAGCGGTTCAAGAAGGCAGCTCACCCCCCACCTTCTCAAGGGGGCAACTAGGGACGGGTAATATATGCTGGGCCCAGCCAGTGACACCCATGCCAAATGAATGGATTAAAAAAAACCCAACAAGTTTACTGGCAGTGTGGGATACTCCTGGGAGTTAGTGGGTGAGTTTGCCCATGATAAACAATCCACTGTTGTTCTAAAGGAGAAGGGTCTAGGCCCGAAACTTCAGCCTTTCTGCTCCTCTGATGCTGCTTGGCCTGCTGTGTTCATCCAGCTCTACACCTTGTTATCTCAGATTCTCCAGCATCTGCAGTTCCTACTATCTCTGTAATTTATTATTGATATGAGAATGCACTGTATAACTGCAAGAATCCTACAAAAATGCAAAGATCAACAATTGTAACGAAAAGGTATTTACACGACTGCAATGTAATTGTGGTTGAAGTGATGTTCAAACTGGAACAAGTCCCATCCAGTCATATTCTCTAGAAAGCAGGTCTGGTATATCCCTAGATATTACACTCATATCAGCTTCAAGTAATCAGAGCAAGCAGGGGTTTCATTTCTAAGAAAAGAAAGGTGTCTTTTCTTACTACTCTGCCTGCTGAGCCTGGTTCTAATTGTACAAATAAGTTATCATCCAGTTATTTACCTGAACGTGTAATGATTATTTTTAAGATACAAATGATTCTTCAGGCTGGAGCAGTGATGACCACAGTTATAGGAGTAAAGCAGCTAGCATTCGCACACTTAAGCAATTCTTTCCTGAGTTGGATACTAAATAAAAACCAAAAGAACTGCAGATGCTGTAAATCAGTAACAAATACAGAAGTTGCTGGAAAAGCTCAGCAGGTCTGGCAGCATCTGTGAAGAAAAAAAATCAGAGTTAACGTTTCTGGTTCAGTGAAAGGGTTATACAGATTCATGACAAAGTAACTGTTACACCTCTGCTACTGAGTACTGGAAAACGAAGTCTATTGTTCTATTATTGCTGCAAACAGTCCACTTGCCAGTGTCTTTGACAGATATAGACAGGGCATTGTAAAGATGGTTTTAACACCACACTGCCTGGTGTCCCTTCAAGCTGTAAGTCTGAATTGCTAAGATTTTGTAATCTTTGTTCATTTGGGAAATTGATCAGTCGATGAATCCATGTTTTTTATTTAAAAGTTGGTGACACATCAGTATCTTCAGTCCCATAAAAGGCAACTGTTTCCATACGGGACCAAAAACAGAAGTTGCTGGAAAAGCTCAGCAGGTCTCGCAGCATCTGTGAAGAGAAATCAGAGTTAACGTTTCAGTTCTGAGAAAGCGTCACCGGACCTGAAACGTTAACTCTGATTCTTTTCTTCACGGAAGCTGCCAGACCTGCTGAGATTTTCCAGCAACTTCTGTTTTTGTTTCTGATTTAGAGCATCCATAGTTATAGAGTCGTAGAGATATAAGATTCTTTCAGGTTTTTGTTTACGTACGGGATTTTCTTTTGAAACGTTTACAGAAGCAGGTAAATGTTGGTGCCAAAATGTGACTCAGAATTTGCGTGGAATCTGTTACAAGATTTTCTGCTTGTTCTTGCAAAGCTGGACAATCCTGCAGATGTCATGTTTATTCCTAGCCCTGATCCCATGGAGAAAGATATTCAGCTGAGGGGCTGAGGGTTTGGTCAGGAGTTACAAGAGCTTCACTCTAATGATGAGAGAATGACAATGTTCTGAGGTCAGACAGCTATGGGTCTAGCTGTTTTTCTTCCCTGTGAAGTAGGAAAAGGCAGCACATTCAAACCTCAGCACTGCAGCTTGTGTGAATGCCCTCAGTACAGCATTGCGGGGGCCCTGTATGCTCAAGGTGCAGCCTTTCACATGAAGAGTTAAATCCAAGCCATGCCCGACCACTCAAATGGATGGGAAAGGTCACATTAGCACCACTTTGAGGAAGAGCAGGGAGTTGTCTCCAGTGCCCATGCCGATATCTATCCCAATAAACAGTTAATTTGGTCATGATCACTTTGCTGAAAGTTTCTGTGCAAAAATCAGCTGCTATGTTACAACAGACTGGTCTTTTAAAAAGAACTTCATTGGCTGTAAAGTGTATAAAATGTCCTGTGTCTATAAAAGGTGCTAGAGAAATTCAGGACTTTCTTTCCTTGAGGAGAATTTGGCAGCGATGGTGTTTCCTGTGATGCTATCGCTGTTGCCCTTCCTGGGAGTAGATGTGATGGCAGGTCGGATTTTAAAATCCAGCTGGTGACACTGCGTGGGTCTGGCGGAGAGAGAGAGAAACAGAGTTCATGGTTCAGACTGACAATCTTTCACAGAACTGATCGATCACTGCTCTATAATGGGTTCATGTCACAGCTAAAGACCTATATCCGTGATGTTTTCAAGTGCACAAACCATTCCAGTTCAGCCTCTATTTCAGAATATTCCAAAATCTGGGAATGACTTGGTCCCATGTATTCCAGACTGGAGAGGTTTCCATGGAAATTAGCAAAGGGAAGTTAGGAGACCAGGCACTGAATGGGCAGGTTTTGAGGTACTTAAAAGATGAAGAGATGGAATACACAAACAAATGAATCAAGAGTAGTCCATTCGGCCCCTTCATCCTGCTCCAACATTCAATAAGATCACGGCTGATCTAGTTGTGACCTCAACTCAACTTTCCTCACTGAATTTGCTCCCTGCCCCGACATCTCCTACTCCCGGGATCTGGGAGTCACCTGGAATACTGCGTATCGTTTTGGCCTCCTTACTTGAGGAAGGATGTAATTGTGTTGTAGGCAGTTCAGAGAAGGTTCGTTAGATTGATTCCAGAGGTGAAAGGTTTGTCTTATAAGGAGAGATTGAGCAGTTTAGGCCTTTAATTGGTGAGATGAGAGGAGATCTAATTGAGGGATATAAGATGCTAACGGGGTTGGACAAAGTGGACGTAGAGAGGATGTTTCCTCATGTGGGACATTCTAGAATGAAAGGGCATAGTTTTAGACAAAGGGATGGCAGATTTAAACCAGAGATGGGGAGAAATTACTCAACAGTTGTGTCGCTGGTCAGAGATTGTTTGGTTACTGATTGCCAGCTCAGGAAGTGAGAGACCCAGTAAGGAGCCTAGCATTGCAGTGTTTGTCTAACATCCCTCCTTCATTACTATGTTTTGTTGTATAACTAAAATGATATCCCACTACCCCGGGAAAGCACTTTGAGGTAAAGTTCGATTGAAACATAGGAACATAGAAAATAGGTTCAGGAGTAGGCCATTCAGCCCCTTGAGCCTGTACTACCATTCAATATGATCATGGCTGATGATGCAATCTCAGTATCCCATTCCCGCCCTCTCCCCACACACCTTGATCCCTTTAGCC
This sequence comes from Rhincodon typus, assembly GCF_021869965.1. Classification (NCBI taxonomy): domain Eukaryota; kingdom Metazoa; phylum Chordata; class Chondrichthyes; order Orectolobiformes; family Rhincodontidae; genus Rhincodon; species Rhincodon typus. The sequence goes on from NW_025969372.1 coordinate 7,560, forward strand.
GCAAGGGCCACGTCCAGCTCCCTCATGAATATATTTAATGAACTGACCCCAACAGCTTCCTGTGGGAGAGAATTCCACAGGTTCACAACTCTCTGAGTGAAGAAATTCCTCTTCATCTCAGTCCTGAATGGCTTACTCCTTATTTTTAGACTATGAGCCCTAGTTCTGGCCTTCCCCTAAATCGAGAACATTCTTCCCACATCTAGCATGTCCAATCACATCAGGTTTTTATATGTTTCTATGAGATCCCCCCACTCCTCCTTCTTCCAAATTCCAGTGAGTACAAGCCCAATGGATCCAGTCTTTCCTTATATGTCAGTCCTGCCATCCCGGGAATCAGTCTGGTGAACCTTCGCTGGACTCTCTCAATAGCGAGAAATGTCCTTCCCCAGACCAGGAGACCAAAATTGCACACAGTACTCAAGGTGTGGCATCACCAAGGCCCTGTACAACTGCAGCAAGACATCCTTACTCCGATACTCAAATCCTCTCGCTATGAAGGAGAGCATGTCATTAGCTTTCCTTGCCACCTGCTGCACCTGCATGTCAACTTTCAGCGTCTGTTCCACCATGGCACCCAGGTCTCATTGCACCTCACCTTTTCCTAAACTGCCAACATTCAGACATTCCTGTTTTTGCCACCCAACTGGGTAACCTCACATTTATCCACATTATGTTGCATTTGCCAAGTATGTGCCCACTCAGCCAGCCTGTCCAAGTCACCTGCAACCTTATAGCATCCTCCCCACAGCACACACTGCCCCCCAGCTTAGTGTCATCTACAAATTTGCAATGTAATGTGGATAATTATGAGGCTATCCACTTTGGTGGCGAAAATGTGAAGATTAATCCCATGAAAATTGTTTTCACGGGCAAGTTCCCCATTTCGTTACAGAATTGGATTACTCCTTCGCAGGTAATTTGGGCTCTTTCTGTGCCTTTTGATTTCATGATGTTTGTAAAGACAGAAATGTTAACTGCTGGGTATTTACGTGTAACAAACTTGTTTTTTGTACTGTTAATGATTCTGACAGTCTGATTGTATATGTACCAGAGCTCTGCTAGAGTTTTAATGACCAGCCTGGTTAATGTGTTGTTGAAGTTACTCTAATTTCTTAGTTAAATGTGTTCATGTTCAGTTGGACAAGCCTGAACAGGCTTTAGAATACAGATTGCTTGTTGCTTCGATTTTTTTCAGTGACAAGGGGTTTCAGTTTATTTGTTTTGTTGGAATGGTGATAATGAGAGTTTTCGCTCAGTATTGCGGGGGTTCTTCAAGATGATTCACTTTTCATCCCATTTATAGCACAGAAGTAGGCTATTCAGCCCCGCACCATGTGATGTTTGTGCTGTACATGAATCTCCCCTCTTCCCATCACCCTCAGTCGCTTTATCCTTGGAGAGATATCCTGGGATTGGCTGTAGATGTGGTCACATTTCAGAGCCAGATGGGAAATCTCCACAGGACAAACTGTTTTCTTTTCCCCTTCATCCTTTAACAGCAACTCCAACATGAGAACCTGGTCAATCTGCTCGAAGTGTGCAACAGGAGGAGACGCTGGTACTTGGTTTTTGAATTTGTCGACCACACATTGTTGGATGATCTGGAGCAGTGTCCAAATGGGTTGGCGCACGACAAAGTCAGGAGATACCTGATTCAGATCCTGCGAGGGGTAGCCTTCTGTCACAGTCACAATGTGAGTAAGCTGACCAGAAATACACAGTCTCTCTTCTCAGTCTCCATTCGAGTCTATCAGACAACAGGCATGGCCAGTTGACATCTGGGATTTCTGATATTGAAAACAAATCACAAGTCATTCAGAGTCAATTTCTTCATTGCACTCAGTATCTCTGTATCAATGTACAATGTAACTCACCTCCTGACTCCCCAAAGCCTGTCCCACCATCTACAAGGCACAAGGCAGGAGTGTGATGGAATATTCCCCACTTGCCTGGATGAGTGCAGCCCCAACAACACTCAAGAAGTTTGACACCATCCAGGACAAAGCAGCCGCTTGATTGGTACCACATCCACAAGCATCCACTCCCTCCACCACCGACACTCAGTACCAGCAGTGTGTACTATCTACAAGATGCACTGCAGAAATTCACCAAAGATCCTCAGACAGCACCTTCCAAATCCATGGCCATGACCTGGATGTTACTGCTATTCCAATTAATATATTCTGCGATGACCATAAAGTCTACAGCAGATGACCCAGAATCAGAAAGTTATTGTATTTAAATATTAAGGGTATGACATGTGATGATGTTGGTGGTACTTTCATTGACCATGTAATCCAAATCTGTTTCCTGGGAATGTAAATTCATATCCCACTACCGCAGCTGGTGAAATGTAAATTCAAGGAATAAATGTGAAATGGAAAGCAAGTCTCAGTGATGGTGACTGTGAAACTATAATCAATGATAACAACCTATCG
>NW_025969373.1:0-6798 GCF_021869965.1 Rhincodon typus
CGCTCTGACAGTGCCCGCTCCCTCAGTCCTGACTCTCTGACAGCGTGGTAGTTCCTCAGCAGTGAGCGTATAGCAATGCCTCAGTTCCTCCTGTCTGGTAGCTGTGACCCACCTCCATCCACTGTCTGTATCACAATAAACACAGAGTGAGAATGTGTTTCTCCTTCACTATCGAATGTGCTCTCACCTACCTTTCCATCCTCTGTGTCTATCAGGAACGGCTCGCTCCAGATAAAAACACCTTTAGTTGTACTCTTCATTCCAGGCTTGTACTTGAATCCTTTCAGATCTTCATTTTCTCTTCCCATCCACGACTGGTCCTTGCATTTCTGAATGAGAATTCAATACCAGTTTCAGACAGGTTTAATTTTCTGAGCACATCTGGCTGATGTGCGAGAATTACTCAACAGATCAGAATGCCAGAGTAAAGACAGATATCAGGAGAAAGAATATGACTCATGTTGTCACTCCAAATCTCCAACATCCTGGGAGAGACCTCAGGGAAGGAAACAGGCATTTTGTTTCTCAGAGGCACAACTGATGGCCTGGGATCAGGCCTTGACTCACACCATGGCAGCTGGAGCAATTACCCATTTCCACAACCGTGGTCATGAAAAGATTGTTGTCAATCCAATTTTATAATTAAGAATTTTTTGCAAGAAATACCATAAGGCCATAGTTGTTGGAGCAGCAGTCGGCCATTCGGCCCATCCATCTGCTCCTCCATTCAAAGAGATCACGGCTGATCTGATCATCCCCAACTCCACTTTCCCTGTAAGCTCCGATTCCTTTGCCAGTTAAGAATCTGTCCACGTCAGCCTTCAATATACTGAATGACCCAGCCTCGACAGCCCTCTGCTGTAAAGAATTCCACAGATTCGCTGCCATCTGAGAGAAGAAATTCCTCATATCTGTCTTCAACGGGTAACCACTTATTCTGAGGTGATATTGTCTGGTCCTAGACTCTCCCACAAGGGGAAAACAACCTCACCACATCCTCCATGTCAATTTCCCAAAGAATCTTGTCTGTTTCAGGAAGGTCACCTCTAATTCTTCTAACTCCAATGACTACGGGCCCAACCAACTCAATACTCGCAATAAGACAGTCCCTCCGTACCTGGGATTGAGTGAACCTTCTCTGAACTGCCTCCAAAGTCAGTCTGTTTCAGATAAGGGGCCCCAAAACTGTTCACAGTATTCTAGGCGTGATCTGACTACAGCCTTGTATAGTTTTAACAAAACCTTCTGACTTTTATTCTCCATTCCCTTTTCCATTTGCCTTCCCTATTACCCACTGAATGTAGATGTTTCATGGATGTTCCCAGGAACTGTGTGATTGTAAAGCTGAGAGTCTATCTGGGGCCTGGAATTTGTCTGAAGCCTGCAAGGTTTGGACCCCATCCTGCACCCACCCACAGCCACACACTCCTTACTTCCCACTGGAAAAGCAAATGGCCATTGGGAACTTGGAAACAATACACATCTGGAATAAAAGTGGTCTATTTCTGAAGTTAGTACTAGTGAAGGAAAGTGGCTGTGATCTTATCAGACATTTGGGCTGCTCTCTCATCTGAGGGAGACAACTGGTGGTGGTCTAAGCTGGAGGGTCATCATGCCTCAGGTGAGGGGAGAGGTTCAGAAGGAGCGTCCTTGTGGACCTGCAGCTTTTCAGTTATTACAAGTCTCACTTTCCCTGGTGCACCAGGCACTAAAACCTTTGAAGCGTTGACAGGTTCAGCTAAGGAACATTATGGCCCGAAGCATCCTTTAATTCTGAGATGCTGTCGGTTTTACTCGCCAGTTTGAGAATCAGGGGAATCTGAATTGGGATTTTTGATGAGGGTAAGATGACTAGCAGAAGCATGTGACTTTGGTTTAACCCGTTAATGAGATGCTCAGAGACCGTTTGGTGTGTGGGGTTAATGACGTAACCACTGCAAAAGCACTTACTCGCTGAAGCCCAGCTGACTTCACACAAGAGCTACAACTGGCTTTGTCATTAGAAAATGCAGCAAGTGAACCATACATGTTACAGGGTATTCCGATGGAAGTGGACACCCTCACCAGGCCAACTGAGCTTACGGGACACCACCTGAGGGAAGGCAATTGCATGGCCTCACTCAGGATTTATCCTGAACAGAGGGGCTCCCTGTCAGCCCATAGCAAAACCCCAAAACAAAGCCAAGCCTCGGCCAAACGGTGAAACTTTTTTCGAGGATCTAGGCCAGCAGGCCACTGTAGTTGCTGTCGGTGTGCTGACTCAGATGGCAACTTAGTCCCACTAGGCCCGGATTGGGTCAGAGACCTCCTAGGCCGATGTCCAGGAATGTGCACACCCTGGAAAGTCCACCTCCATCTGGCTTGGGACAGTTAGATTGCTCAGCAACAACTAAATCAGAACAGTCAACAAAACCGGGTTACACCCATTGGGAGATAAGGTGAGGGCAATCAAAAGTGTCCCAACTCCCCACGTCTGTACCAGAGCTTAGGTCTTTCCTTGGATTGGTGACTATGATCCCTAGCGAGATGTGGTACTGACATGCAATGCCTCTCCTATGGTATCGGCGTAGTGTTGGCTCACAGATGACCCATCAGAGAGGAACACCTGACAGCGTATGCTTCCCGGACTTTGGCTGATGCAGAGCGCGAATATAGCCAGATAGAGAAGGAAGGTTTGGCGGTCAGCTTTGGCATGAGAAAGTTCCATCAATACCTTTAGGGACATAAGTTTGTAACAGTAACACACCACAAACCCCTGTTAGGGCTACTCAAAGAGGACAAGGCTGTGCCACCCATAGCTTCAGGTGGATTCAGCCAACTGCTCTCACTCTAAGTGCACACAGTTAGAAGTTGGAACACCGTCTGGGAGGCCAAGTAGCAAATGTAGATGCTTTGAGCCACCTCCTGCTGGCAGACACACCACTGGTGGGACTGCCACTGGAAGAGTCCACTCTGGTTTTAAACTTTCTGGACACCCTTCCAGTCACTGCTGACAATATCTGACTGTCGACACAAAAAGACCCCGTCCTGGCAAAACTAAAACAGCTGGTGGTGCTGGGGCCAACAGAACAGGATTGAAACCTTCCTCGACTTGGCAGGACCAGATCACTAGCGAAGACTACATATTGTTATGGGGAGCAAGAGTGATTCCCCTGAGCAAAGGTCACCACCAGATACTGCCTGAACTCCAGCAGGGTCATCCAGGGGTTTCCAAAATGAAGATGTCGACGAGAAGGTATGTATGGTGACCAAGCAGGGATGCACACATAGCTGTGTTGGTGGGGCAGTGTCCAGAATGCCAACCAGGACGAACAGTCACCAGCACAGCTCCCCCAGATTCGTGGGAATGGCCAGATTAAACCCTCAACTCAGTTACACGTCTACAATGTCAGTCCTATTGTGGACTCAATGTTCTTATTCACTGGGGACAGCCATGTAAGGGCAGCTCCGTACCATCCATCATTCACATTGGTCTGGTAGAAAGAGCAGCCCAAACTTTGAAGACAGGCTTAAAGAAACAGCCTACATCTTCAGTCGGTACCAAACTGCCCCGGATCCTGTTTGATTATCAAACCACCCCTCACACAACTACAGGGACAGCTCCAGCAGAGTTACTAATGGGGAGTAGACTCCACTCCAGGTTAAATTTGATCTTCTTGGAGCTGTGGTGGGAGAGGTGGGGGGGATGGCAGTGGTGGTGGTGGCCGGGGGGAACAAACAGCGTCAGGAACATCAATGTCAGACACAAGACCCCTCAAAGCGAGAGAGGAAGTTTACTTCAGGGGATGAAGTTTGGTGACAAAACCACAGGCATGGCCCTGTGTGGGTAAAACGCAAGGTCAATGTGAGGTCAGGTCCCATGGTGTACAAAGTTTTGGTAGAAGAGGTGGCCCTGAACAAGCACATGGACCACATGAAAGCTGCGACCTCAAAAACAGGCCAGGAGCAAAACATAGCCAGTTCCTCAGAATATCCAGCAAGGATATCCGAATCTGTGTGCTCTCCCCCTCTGCTCAGCGTTGAAGAAACCTCTGAGGATGAGACGAACGTGGCAGATATTGCAGCCTTTACCATCCGAAGGAGATGAATTTCGGTGAAGATGCTCCGAGGTCAACAGGCAGGCTATGGTACGGTACACAAAGCAGATTTGGAGGAACTGGACCTGGTGTGAAAACACTCCTGGAGAAGCAACAGGGAAGAGAACAGGTCTATGTCCCTGGACATGAATCAGGACTTCTCCAACAATACTTGGAGGAAGGACTGTGGATGGCAATCCCCCTGGCTGGGGGGATTTCAATGTCCAACACCAACTGCAGCTCAGCAGCAGTACTACTGATCGAGCTGGTCGGCTCTTAAAGGACATTGCTGCTAGACTGGGTCTGCAGCAGGTGGTGAGTGAACCAGAGACAAAGGCAAAGGCAAATCCGACACAAGTAAAGACCGTGACTTATTACTTTCTTCTGTATTCGCATGATGGGCTGAAATGAGAAAGGTTCTATTTTAAAACAAAGATTGCAGCATGTATTTTGAAAGTGAGTAATCTGACACTCATTTGTAAGCACTGTTTACACAGCTTCTGGCTCCAGCGCAGTAGGAGAAGGTCCAGAGAAGCTGTAGCCAAGAGCCAACTACAAATGAAGATTCAGCTGGCAACGAGTAACTGATTGGTCTGTGGATCGTGAATTGGAGAAAGATTGAGATGAGGATTGAGAATCAACAGTGAGACAAAAAGAGAGAGATAGATTTGTGGTTTACAGAAAGACAGAGTGACAGAATCAATACAGCTAAGTACGTAGATATGTGAGGATACAAGGATTAATTTCAAATTTAAATATAATGGTAAATGTGTATATATATAAAATGCCATCATTTCTGCCTATTTTTGGAAAGGTATAAAATAAGCAGAGTTCACGAACCAGAGTAACAGAGGAAGTGATGATAGTTTGTTACTGACCAGATTACTGAGTCGACGAAGGAGATAGTTGAGTAGAAAGGATTTTCCTTTCCTTTCTGCACCAATGATGGAAATCACAGAGACTGGACGATCCTTCACATCCTCTCGTAAGAAACACCTTCGAAAAGCATCCTCATTGAGAAGCAAAGAATCTTCTTGAATGAGCACAAGCTGCAAAGGTTCACAAACGATTGAAGACATCTTCCTGAAAGCAAATAGAGAATAGACAAGCAGCTGGTCAAAACACACATTTCGAAAGGAGGATAGGACACTGTATCTAACACACCGTGACCCCCGTCCCAGAGGGTGGGGGGAAGGACAGTGTACCTAACGCACCATGACCCCCCGGTCCCTGGGGGGGTGGGGGTGGGGGGGGAAGGACAGTGTATCTAACGCACTGTGAGCCCCCGGTCCCAGAGTCGGGGAAAAGGACAGCGTATCTAACGCACCAACACCCTCCACACCGGGTCTACAATGGAAAGAGGGAGGACTCCTGCATTGAGAGCCCTTCACTGGGGATCCCCGCCACTCGGACACTTTGACACACAGGAGTTGATGGTGGTTGGTGTGCAGCACCAGCCTGTATAAACACCACCTCTTTCACAGGTGTGACATAAAGTACTGTTGAAGGACATCACCACCGGGGTGAGGAGGCACACCAGCGACTGACCGCACTCCTCCGTGGGGAGACTCCCAACCTCTGCTGCGACCCACTGCATCTCACTGTCCCAGAGGACACAAACCAACATTCTCAGTATGTTAGTGAGAAAACTAGGAGGAGGGGTCAAAGGGACCGGCCACACCACAGTACAGAGGGCCACAAGTTGGTTTATGAACAGTCCTTGGCTCCTGTACAGTATCAATCGGAGCAGTCCTGTCCAGCTCCTACCAATTTGCCAGCCACACCTTTTCTCCAGTGAGGAGACGATGCAGCCAGATCCACAATCTCACATAATACTGCCTGGGACCCAAAAGCCAAGAGACAAGTACAAATGAAGATTCAGCTGGCAACAAGTAACTGATTGGTCTGTGGATCGTGAATTGGAGAAAGATTGAGATGAGGATTGATAATCAACAGTGAGACAAAAAGAGAGACAGATTTGGGATTTGGGACTAGATTAATTTAGAATATCTGGTCGGAATGGATGAGTTGGACCAAAGGGTCTGTTTCAGTGCTGTATAGCTCTATGACTCTATGTATACTTCCCATCCCAAAGGACTGAGAAGTTCTAGAATCTGCGTTGTGACTGTTGCACTGATGTTGAGGCTGGCTACAGTAGTCTTCATGTCAGCAACACTGCGTAGGGGAGCACTTTCCTGTCACCAGGGTAAGGCATTGTTCCTCCCCTGGGAGTGAGCCTGCAGCCACCCCTTCACAGAGCACCAAAAACATTCCCTCAGTAACCTCTTCCTGGGACAAGCAAATAAAAACCTGGCGCCAGAAGGAGTACACATGCTTCAGGCTCAGGACCTTCGGTCCGAGTGCGCTGGACACAATCCTTAAGCACGCTACACCCCAGTAGCTACAAGTAGCAGAGGAGAATATACTGGAAATGAAGAGCAGGACATTGAAGATCACAACCTTTTGGGCCATACTCTCCACAGGCTCAATGATTAAATCGGTTTCGCCTGCAGCGAGGAGCTTCTCTAGGAGCAGGTACACCACCAACTCAGACTGGAGGAAAAATAATGCTTTACCGCACATCTTGGCAACTGCAATGACGAATAGCAGACTGACCACACTAGCCATTGCCTTCACGGAGGCCTCAATGGTCTTGTCTGGCAGGGACCCAGGCAGCAGCACCAGTCCATGGGGCAGGACCTGTCCATGGGGCAGGACCAGT
>NW_025969373.1:6808-8029 GCF_021869965.1 Rhincodon typus
CCATGGGGCAGGACCTGTCCATGGGGCAGCACCAGTCCATGGGGCAGGACCAGTCCATGGGGCAGGACCAGTCCATGGGGCAGGAGCCCAGGGCAGGGTCTAGGCAGCAGCACAGTCACAAGGCCAGGCCTAAGTGACAACTCCATGGAAGCAGGTATCCTGTCACCAAGTCACCCTTTTATTTAGACATGCATCGTACTTCACACTCACTCCGAGAGTGACAGAATACCCTGTCACTCCTGTTTACACCAGTCAGCCACAGCCCCAAGATTGGACCAGGTTAATAGCTCCAAACAGGAAACACATTTTCTATGTGATCCACCTGACTGACCTCGTAACAATCACTACATCCCTACCCCTCTAAATCCAGGGACATAGGCCTGTTCTTCTTCTTGTAGCTTCTCCCGGAGCATTTTCCAGCGGGCTCCGCTCCTCCGACTCAGCATCAGATACTGGCAGCATGTACTAGACTGCAGCCTGCTGCTTACACCCGGAGCACCTTGGACTCATCCTGTTCTTCAGGCAGTAAAGGCATCAAGGCTGCAGCTTCTGCTGTGTCCATCTTACACTCCGAGATCTCTTCGAAGCTGGAAGGAGAGGGAGAACCCACGGTTCCGGAACAGTTGGAAAGACTGTCAAGGAGCTAAGCACACTTTGTTCCCACACTGTTTGAGACTTGCCTGACCTGCCCGAACTTTGTACATCGCTGGACCTGACCTCGCGTTAACCACGCCTCTCACCCATAAAGGGCAATTCCTGTGGTTCCTGCATAAAATGTCATTCCCTGAAATAAACTGTCTCTTCGCCTCATGGAGTTTTGTGTCCAGCATCCTAATGCTGTTTCCTGATGGAACTTTCTCACACCAAAGTTGACCCCCAAAACCTTCCTTCTCTATCTGGGTGTATTTGTGCTCTGCATCAACCAAAGGCCAGGAAGCATACACTATTGGGCATTCCTCTCCTTTGGGCCATCCGTGAGCAAACACTACCCTGATACTTTACGGGGAGGCATTGCCCAACAGTGCCACATCTCACTTCAGATCATTGTGGGCCAAAAGCTCAGACAATGATAGCTTCTGGCAAGATGGCGGTAGACGAGGAGGCTCCACTTAGAGCTCCTCTGCTCCACCTGTTCGCTTTCTTACTTTTCTTGTTTTTATTTCATTTCAGCAGTCCTGGAACACCGCGAGGGGAAGTGTGCCCTGGAACACTGCGAGGGGA
>NW_025969373.1:8129-11594 GCF_021869965.1 Rhincodon typus
GTCCTGGAACACCGCGAGGGGAAGTGTGTCCGGGGCAGCGCGAGGAGAAGCGTGTCCCGGAGCAGCACTCGGGGATGTGTGTCCCGGAACAGAGCGAGGGGAAGTGTGTTCCAGAGCAGCGCGAGGGGAAGCGAGTCCCGGAACACCCGAGGGGAAGTGCGTCCTGGAGCAGCGCGAGTGGAAGTGTGTTCCAGAGCAGCGCGAGGGGAAGCGAGTCCCGGAACACCCGAGGGGAAGTGCGTCCTGGAGCAGCGCGAGTGGAAGTGTGTTCCAGAGCAGCGCGAGGGGAAGCGAGTCCCGGAACTCCACGAGGGGAAGTGAGTCCCAGAGCAGCGCGAAGGGAAGCGAGTCCCGGGGCAGCGCAAGAGGAAGCGAGTCCTGGAGCAGCGCGAGGGGATGTGTGTCCCGGAACAGAGCGAGGGGAAGTGTGGCGCGGAACAGTACAAGGGGAAGTGTGGCGCGGAACAGTACAAGGGGAAGCGAGACCTGGAGATCCATGAGAGGAAAAGCGAGTTGCAGAGCAGTGCAATGTACCTTGGTGCAGGTGCGGACTGCAGCTTGGAGGGGAACGGGACTACAGTTAGACTGGTTCCTGGTGCAGGTGGTCAGACCATGTTCTCGCTGAGCTGCTGCAACATAATAGAGTCTAGTTAAGAATTTCAGATCAATAATGTCAATTCTTTCACTCTTACTACCTTACTTCTAATTTATTTCTAAACACTGTAAGTAATGTTACTACTTTTCCTTTCATTCCTCTTTTGTATCCAAGATTTGTACCTAAGATGGCGCCATTACAGGCAGCCGTTGTAAAAACTTTTCACTGTATCCCTGTACTTCTGTGCTGGAGCACACGTGACAATAAACGATATTCTATTCTATTTCATGGTTATGAGACCATTTCCAAGGCTGAGCCTTTTACAATTGCTGATATAAGAGCGTTAGGATGGAGACCCGGTTACATATAAACTTTCTGTAATAACTCACTAACCCAAGGAAAGATTAAAGCTCTGGTACAGACGTGGGAGCTGGGACACCTTTGATCGCCCTCACTTTATCTCCGAACAGGTGTAACACGGTTTTGTTGACTCTGTAACCCAAGTATTTCACTTGGGGGGCCTGGAGCACACACTTTTCCCTTCTAAGACACACACCCACCTTGGAGAAACATCTAAGGACTGTGTCCAAGTTCTCTAAGTGCTCTTTATTGGTCTTCCCTGTTATTAGCACATCATCCAGATAAATGACAACCTCGGGTAGACCTTGTAAAATGTTCTCCATCGTCCGTTGGAAAAGGGCACAGCCTGATGACACCCCACATGGCAATCTTGTATATTGGTACAAATCCTTAATTGTGGTGTTAATTGTGGGAACTTCTGGGAATTCTCATCTCATCGCAATTGCAGGTACACACAGCTCATGTCCAGCTTCATGAAGGACAGCCCCCCTGTGGCAGCTTTGTGTACAAGCCTCCTGTGTAAGGGATGGGGCATTTATTCAGCTGCGAGAAGCAGTTTACCGTTTGTTTAAAATCCCCAAAAGGCGAACCAAACCATTGGGCTTCACAATCGGTACAGCCTATTCAACTATCTGTACTCACTCGACGACTCCTTTGCTTTCCAGCCTCCAGATTTCTGCTTCTACCTTTGCACACAACGCAAATGGCATGGGGAAGCCTTGCAGAATTGTCGGATTTCTTCCTGGTCAATATGCAAGGTGACCTTGGCCCCTTTGATAAGCCCCTAGACCTTCCTAAAAAAACCTCCGGGTAATTTAGTTAGGACTTCACTCAGGAGGCCATTTTCTTATCGAAAAATGCTGAGCCAGTCTCGGGGAATCTTTCTAACCAGTTTCAGCCCAATCAGGTGTGGGCCTGAGCCTTTTATTACAATCCATGGTAACTGAACCAGCTGCTTCTCATACGAGACTCAAACCGAACTTGAACCTTTAATCTGTAAAGGTGCCCCAGTACGGGTTCTCAGTCTAGTCGAACTCTTTCACAAATACAAGGGTCGGAGTCCAGAGCTAATTTTGATACAGACTTGTTCTGCAATCACTGATACAGCTGCATGGATATCGCCCTCCATTAGAACCGGGTGACCATTTACCCACACGTTTATTTTGACTGGTTCCGATTTGGATGTTGCTGAGCAATTTAACTGTCCCAAACCAGCTGCAGGTGGACTTTCCAGGGTGTGCACTCTCCTGGATACTAGCCTGGGAGGTCTCTCACTCAATTCAGGCCTAGTGGGACTAATCTGCTGTCTCAAGCCCACATATCGGCAGCAAATACAATAGTTTGCCAGTGCAGATCCTGAAGAAATTTTAACTGTTTGGCTGAGGTTTGGTATTGTTTTGAGGTTTTGCTGTGGGTTGACTTCGGAATACGTCCTGGGTGAGGCTATGCAATTGCCTGTTTAAAGTCCTGTTAGGCTTCAGCCAGGAGGCGCTTTTGCAATGGTTACATCAGTAATCCCACACACCAAATGGTCTCTCAGCATCTCATTGATGGTTAAACCAAAGCCACATGTCTCTACCAGTCACCTTAACCCTGTCAAACACCCGACATGGATTCCCCTCATTCTTCAACTGCTGGGTAAAACCAAAAGCATTCCCCCATTAGAGAAGGCTTTGGGGGGGGGGGGGGTTGTAATATTCCTGAACTAAATCTGAAAAAAGCTGTGGGTCCACAAGCTTTAAGGAGAAATACTCATTGCTTTTCATCTGCCCCAGTGTCATTGGCCTGGAAAAAAAACACATTCTTTCCATGTACTAGGTCAAGTCTTCAATGGCAGGATTGAATGAGTCAAGCTTTCAAAACAACAGCACGATGCCAGAAATGCTTACTCCAACTCAAAGACGACTGTTGGAGCGAATATCTTCAGGAGTGTATTATTTTCTCTCTTCACCACTGAAATTCTTTTTACTTTATTCATTAATGGGATGAGGGTGTTGCTCGCTTGGCAGCATTTATTGCCCATCCCCAATTGCCCAGAGGGCAGTTCTGAGTCAACCATGTCACTGTGGGTGTGGAGTCACATGTACGCCAGACCAGGTAAAGATGGCAGTTTCCTTTCCTAAAGGACATTAGTGAACCAGACGGGTTTTTTCCCGACAATTGATAATGGATTTATGGTCATCATCAGATTCTTAATTCCATATATTTATTGAACCATCTGCCGTGGCGGGATTCAAACCCAGGTCCCCAGGACGTTACCTCGCTCTCTGGATTACAAGTCCAGCGATAATCCCAAGAGGCCATCGCCTCCCCTATGAATCCACTGAGGCCGGTATTCCATTGCCAACTCACGCTTTATTTACGTGTCTGTCATACTTGATACTGGTCTGGCCCTCTCTCTCAGGGAGATATCTGTACTCTGACTGGTGTCTCTCAGTCCCCTCTCTCTCTCTCTCTCAGGGAGATATCTGTACACTGACTGGTGTCTCTCAGTCCCCCCTCTCTCTCTC
>NW_025969373.1:11694-12745 GCF_021869965.1 Rhincodon typus
TCTCAGGGAGATATCTGTACACTGACTGGTGTCTCTCAGTCCCCTCTCTCTCTCTCTCTCTCAGGGAGATATCTGTACACTGACTGTTGTCTCTCAGTCCCCTCTCTCTCTCTCTCAGGGAGATATCTGTACACTGACTGTTGTCTCTCAGTCCCCCCTCTCTCTCTCTCTCAGGGAAATATCTGCACACTGACTGGCGTACATCAGCCTGTTTCATTTTATGACTTGTTTCGTAGTTAAACACAATAACTCACCTGTAGTGGTGATGTGATGTGCTTTGAGTGTCTCTCAACAGTTTTTGTGAACAACTGTTATGGGAATAACAGAGAGAAGGAGATTACACACAATGTACAATCATGAAAAAGAACACCTCACTGTGATCAATGGTTCAGCCAGAGGTTCGATAGTTACCTTAATTCTTTCAAAGAACTGCGAGCCAGACACGAGTGAACCCTCCTTATCTTTTCGTGCACTGGTGGATAGAGATCGTAGGACAGAGGAGAAATAATCATCAAGGGAATTCCGGAAATCGTCATCCATGTCTGTAAGGGAAAATGGACATTTTAAACAACCTTATTCGGGTCACAGTGCATTAGATACACCGTCGTTTCCACCCAGCTCTGGGACTGTGGGCTCACGGTGTGATCGGTACAATGTACTTCTCCCCACCATCTGCCAGGACCACTTCCTTTTATCCCTCACTGCCTTACAGTCACATTCAGCGAAACGGCTGTCACAGGGTAATTCCCCAATGTACCTTGCCAGTGTCCGGTGGAACTCGTTCTGATCTTCTTTCCAGGATTAGGCATCAGGAAGCATTCACACTTCGATAGCTGATTTATCAGCAATCGAGAGTATTGGCATTCAGAATTCTGAATTTCCTACATGAAGAAAGTGGAAAATCTCAGGGAAGATCTGTGACAATGTATGAGCTTATAAACACTGTCACTCAGTAACACCTCTCCCCACCAGCGTCCTGTGTTACTGACTGTATCCCTACTGATGTTAATCCCTCTCCCTCACACTGTCACTCAGTAACCCCTCTCCCCCC
>NW_025969373.1:12845-14169 GCF_021869965.1 Rhincodon typus
CCAGCGCCCTGTGTTACTGACTGTATCCCTACTGATGTTAATCCAGCCTCTGACACAGTTAATCTCTCTCTCTTCCTGAACAGTGTGATACCGACTCAGGATGCAGGAATGTTCACCCAGCTGCATCTCGCTGCCATCCATCATTTGGAATCACACTGTCGGTGTTTACCGTTTGCATCTCCCTCAGATATTCCTTCCAAGGACACTTGCCGTCGTCATCACACCGATCCCAATCACGTACCAGGATGTCCAGATGCTAGTGAAAGAGAGTAGTTCCTGTCACAATTGGGCTGTTGACGTTTTGTCTAAATTATTGGTGAGTCCAGCCACAGAAGTGGCATGCTTTCACTGTGCTGATTCAGTTTTTGGTTGATTCATTAATGGCCTGAGGCCGTCATTTATTGCCCATCCCTAATTGCCCAGAAGGCAGTTCGAGTCAACCACATTGCTGTGGGTCTGGAGTCACATGTAGGCTAGACCAGATAAAGATGGCAGCTTCCTTCCCGAAAGGATATTTGTGAACCAGATGGGTTTTTCCCCGACAATCAACAATGGATTCAGGGTCATCATTAGATTCTTAATTCCTCATATTTTTCATTGAATTCAAATTCCACCATCTGCCGTGGTGGGATTCGAACCCGGAACCCCAGAATGTTATCTGGGTCTCGGGGTTAACAGTCCAGCGATAATCCCACTAGGCCATCATCTCCCGTGAATGCATGTCATTGTGTGTGTGAATGTCAAAGTGTGTCTGTACTTCTGTGCATGTGTCAGAGATTGAGTGAGTGTGAGAGTTTCAGTGTGTGAAGATAATTTATGGTTTGAGTAAAATAAAATTTAAAATGAATCCCTGACCCATCTTAAAAATACTGCAATGTGATGTTTTGCTGACATCAACTGTGATTCCCTCCATGAGCATCACTCAGAAACTGATCATCTCTGTGTTATTCTCACTCATTATTTGTGGGATCATCCTCTGCAGAAATTAGCCACTCCACTGTCTCACAGTACAGCTGGGACGACACCAGGGAAATGTTCTTTTGGATGTAAAACAGTTTGAGATGTCACAAAATTGTGAAGGTGCTCTATAAATTCTCTCCATGTCTCACTCCACGAACCACAGAATCAGACCGTGCACCCTCCATTACCTGAATAGGATCCAATTCAAGAACTTCTCCAACCTGTTGGGCCATGTGCAGAAACATCTGGAAAACAAGGCACAAGACACCGAATCATTCCCAACATGATGCTGTCACCCTCTTGTACTATCAGCCAACAGGCCGGGAACAGAGCCAGGGCCTTTCTTGGTCAGTGCCTGGGTGAG
>NW_025969373.1:14179-15487 GCF_021869965.1 Rhincodon typus
GGATCACTCCCACACTGGGGGAGGATTAACTGACTCAGCGAGGAGGCTGAGAACAGATCCTTGGAGAGAGGCAGCAGAGAAAAAGTGAGGAGCATCAGAGGAGCAGGAAAGTTGATGTTTTGGGTCAGGACCCTTCTTCAGAAATGGGGGAGAGGGAAGGGAGCTCAGAAGTAAATAAAGAGAGGAGGGGTGAGGCTGGGGAAGGTGATAGGTGAGTGCAGGTAGGGAGTGGTGGGGGTTGGTAACTGGGATGGGTGGAGTGGATAGGTGGGAAAGATAATGGACCCTTGTGTACAAGACCAAGAGAAAACTGACTAAGTTGTACAAAGAGAGAGGCAGCAGAGAAACAGCAACAAGCATCAGAGGAGCAAGACGGCTCTCTTCACGACTCCCACGGCTGCTCCACACTCCCCATTAGTCCCACCACCTCCGGCACCTTTCCCTGCAACCACAGGAAGTGCTACCCTGCCCCTACACCGCCCCCCTCACCTCCATCCAAGGCACAAAACAAACCTTCCACATCAAACAGAGGTTCCCCTGCACATCCGTCAATGTGGTCTATTGCAACCGCTGTTCCCGATGTGGCCTCCTCGACATCAGCGAGACCAGGCGGAGGCTCGGAGACCGCTTTGTAGAGCTCCTACGCTCTGTTCACGACAAACGACAACTTCCAGTCGCGAACCATTTCAACTCCCCCTCCCACTCCCCAGGTGTCATGTCCATCCTGGGCCTCCTCCAGTGTCACCATGACACTACCCGCAAACTGGAATCATATTCTGCCTTGGGATCCCAATGGTCTCAATGTGGACTTTTACCAGCTTCAAAATCTCCCCACCTCTGGCCTCATCCCACAACCAACCCTCCCTCTCAACCCCGCCGCCTTGACCTGACACAACCTGTCCACCCATCCTACCTCACTGACCCAATCCCCACCATTCCCCATCTGCACTCACCCATCACCATCTCAATTACCTTCCCCAGACCCACTCCTCCTCGCTCTATTTCAGAGCTCCCTTCCGCCTCAACGTTTCTGAAGAAGGGTCCCGACCCGAAACGTCAACGTTCCTGACCCTCTGATGCTACCCAGCTAGCTGTGTACCTCCAGCTCTACACTGTGTTATCTCAGACTCCAGCATTGGCAGTTCTTGGTATCTCAGAGAAACAACAAGGCAGTCGTCAATTAGTGAAATGAACACGAGACGGGCACCTCTATATATTCCAGATCAGTCCTAGTGATCTTCGAAGCAACGTTAAAAATCTGTGTAAGTAAACAAAGACAGCGATCAGAAGGTATGAAATTATCAAACA